>NW_023495469.1:0-65070 GCF_904425465.1 Colossoma macropomum
TTTTGCTTGCTGTAAGTAAGTTACCATTTTTGTAGACAATGTTTTGTTCTGACTGTGACAACATATCTGTTTGAAAATATGCAAACGCACTGTTTTGTTGCCATTGTTGATACTTCATATTTTTGATAGTCTTTCTCTCTGTCTCTCTCTCTCTCTCTCTCTCTCTCTCTCCCCCCATCTATCTATCTATCTATCTTTCTATACTGTATGCGTAAGTATATATATATATATATATATATATATATATATATATATATATATATATATAGGAAAAAACAAGAAATTAAAAAAAATTGATGTGCTAGGACATAGTTTCTAAGCAAACCATTTTAATTCCTGATTCTTTCAGTTTTTGACCCCTGGGATAAAGACCCTTTCATGCCAGAGTGCAACTCAAAATGAAAGTAATTTTAGGTGAAAACATTTTACAAAGGGTTTGTGTTATATTTGAAGCAGGCAAAATATGCAGCGCAGTGATAATCATAGACCTTGATCAGCAAACACTGTGTAAAACACAAAAAAGTACTGTCAAAGTAAACTGTAGATGGTAAACTTTAATGGTCAATACCTGTTTTTTTAAGGTTGAATGCACTTAAAACAACATATTGCGCATATACTGCATGTTTATTGTTATCTATTTTAGATGCAAAGTCTTGTGTTTGGTCCTACCTTGCATTTCTGAGTCTTATTATTTCTTATGTTCGTTCTGGTTTTTGCCTTTGTTATGACTGCAGTTTGATAGATTTATACCATCATTGAGGAAACATACTTTTACTGTTAAATAAACAGGGTTTTTTGGTACCCCTACTGCCAGGTGTTTTATTTTATAGTGAAAAGGCCCGAGTGATATTAAATGATCAATTAATAATCTTATTAATTCAACAATTCTTTCAGTTTCTGGAATACAGAAGAGAAGGAGACTTAATACATTTAAATATTAAATACCTAATATAAATAAATAAATATAGATGTTTATGCTTCTTGGTACCACTTTCCGATGACACCATACAGTTGTTACACATGAATGGTTACAATTAGTTATATAGTTGTTAATTAGTTCATAAAGACCTTAAAAATCATTAAGAGGCTGTCGTACAGTAACAGAGAAATAAAAAGGGCAACAGTGACCTGCTGTTTGTCAAACAGTGATCCCCCATTCATCAGTGCTGTTAAAGTTTAGATCTTGCTGGTCACTTTTCTTATTTTGTCTTCTCCATCAGTCAGGATTAAACCTGTCAGCTTCAGATTGTGAACCTTCTTCAGATAGAACAGGTCTACTGGCATTGAAATGCCTGAGAGGTGGTTGAAAATTATGAAAAGAAGGAAATAAAACTAAAACCCCACCCCTTTTGTCACTTCTGTTTCTGTGGACATCTATATTGTTGGCCACCAGAGGTCACTGCCACTTCAGCGTTGATGTCCCTGTGATGGCTTTTTTTTTGGTTTGTATATTGGCAGAGAAAATTTAGAACTGCATCTGCAATTTCTGGAAAGCTTCCAAACTAAAGTTAGTTAAAGTGAAAGTGAAACTTTGTAATATGTAGCTGTTTATATGAAAGCAGTGTTCTGTTCTCTTTTCATTACAGCCAATAATTCAGATCACAATTCTATAGCCACAATAACATAGAAATGATTTTATGAAATAATTTGGTCACAGTTTATTATTTTGTGATTGTGTAGCATTATTAAAAAGTGGAAGGACAGTGGATGTGGTCGGAAAAAAATCTTAAATGATCGTGATCGGCGATCACTTAAACGTTTGGTGAAATCAGATCGTAGAAAAACAACAGTAGAACTCAGGGAAATGTTTAAAAGTGAAAGTAAGAGCATTTCCACATGCAAAATGCGAAGGGAACTCAAGGGATTGGGACTAAACAGCTGTGTAGCCTTAAGAAAACCACTTATCAGTGAGGCTAACCAGCAAAAACGGCTTCAATTTGCTAGGGAGCATAAAGATTGGACTCTGGAGCAATGGAAGAAGGTCATGTGGTCTGATGAGTCCAGATTTACCCTGTTCCAGAGTGATGGGCGATCAGGGTAAGAAGCGAGGCGGCTGAAGTGATGTACCCATCATGCATAGTGCCTACCGTACAAGCCTGTGGGGGCAGTGCTATGATCTGGGGTTGCTGCAGTTGGTCAGGTCTAGGTTCAGCAGCATTATGTGCCCAAAGAATGAGGTCAATGACTACCTGAACATACTGAACGACCAGGTTATTCCATTAATGGATTTTTTCTTCCCTGATGGCACGGGCATATTCTAAGATGACAATGCCAGGATTCAAATTGTGAAAGAGTGGTTCAGGGAGCATGAGACATCATTTTCACACATGGATCGGCCACCACAGAGTCCAGACCTGAACCCCATTGAGAATCTTTGGGATGTGCTGGAGAAGACTTTGCACAGTGGTCCAAATCTCCCATCAACAATACAAGATCTTGGGGAAAAATTAATGCAACTATGACAGAAAAAAATGTTGTGACATTGCAGAAGCGAATCCATGCCATAATCAAAGCTAAAGGCGGTCCAACAAAATATTAGAGTGTCTGACCTTTTTTTTTTGGCCAGGTGTGTAGTGTGTACATATATATATATATATATATATATATATATAATCGGTAATATAAAACTAAGAATTGTGCCATGTGCACAATTATTAAGATCATTGATATTTTCTTTATGAAGTAAATTACTAACATTAATGCTATTATGAGAGTAATATATCAAACATATAAACATATAGAAAACATATAGACATTTACCCAAACATAATTGTAAATATGGCAGATATTATTGTGGTGATTATTTTCAAAATTCATTATATTTCGGTCAAGCTCACTGACTGGTCACAAAATGCATGACCAATCTAACAAAGCTAGATAGATAATTATGTTTATATTTTCAATGATGTGTAAACACATTCATTGAATACTGTACAATTTCTGTTTTCTGATGTATGTTTTCTCTTTAAACTGTATACAGTATATTTTGATACTCCTTAGCACAAAAATGGCATACAGTGAGGTCAATTGAGACCGATGAATATTTTAACATAAGTATATGTGCTGAGAGAGACAGAAACTAGGAGCAGAGACTAAGAGTGAAGGGACAAATGTGGCTACAGAAATCTGGTAATCACATCATCAGAATTGCATTACACAGCCAGACTCGCATGGTAGATTTGCCATGATATCATAATATAGTCTGGCTGTTCAAGGCTAGGAAATGAAATGCTGTAGTGTGGTTGCATGAAGAAAAGGTATAGTTGGAAAACTGCAATGATTGACAGGTAACCAGATACCTATGCTTGTAATCACATTATACAGAGAATTGACAGATAACAAAAAGGCTTTAGTAAGTTTTATGTTATAGACATGATTTTAAATAATATATAAATGTAATATACAATTATATATAATTACTGTGTTTGCTATGTTATTGCCCATAGATTGTTGAATTAGTGGGTATTAAAAAATGCTTTTTAAGTTGCCTCTACTGTGGGCTTCTCAGATTTTGAGTGTCTCTGCAATAAAACTTGCCATTTTTAGAGACAAAGCTTATCACTGACTAGCATTTAGCAGGTTAAATATCCTGCACAATGGGGAGCTATGAATATTCAATAAACAATATATACTGGCATGCTGTGAACCAGTGGGATCTTCAAATGCAAGTTTGCAGTGAGATTGTTCATATTGGAGAGCTGAACTTATTATTACTAATTACTCAGTTGCATACTCAGTCTTATAAAATTTATGATGCACTTTTATACAGTTCTGACTATCCAAAAAGAAAATTATTAAGTAATTTCTGCCTGAAAGCATACAATTTGCTATAAAATCCAGTTAAAATAACTGACCACAGCTGGAGTTACCTATTCAGCAGGGCTATAAGAGGAAAGCTTCCAGGGATCTTGACACTAGGGGAGGCTCAATTAGCTGAACACAATTTTCATAAAGCATGACAAAGTTTGTTCGCTTAATTGCGTGCTTCGGATCATTGCCCTGCTGCATAACCCAACTTCACTTGAGCTTTAGGTCACAAACTGATAGGTGCACATTCTCCTTCAGGATTTTCTGATGGAGAGCAGAGTACATAGTTCTTTCATATGTCTTTCTGCAGAAGCAAAGCAGCCCCAGACCATCACGGTACCTCCGCCATGTTTGACTGTTGGTATGATGTTCTTATGGTGGAATGCGATGTTAGCTTTATGCCAGATGTAACGAGACCCATGTCTTCCAAAAAGTTCCACCTTCGACTCTTCAGTCCACAGAATATTATTATAAGTCTTGGGGGTCAACTAGATGCTTTTCTGCCAAATGTGAGATGAGCCTTTGTGTTCTTTTTGCTCAACAGTGGTTTGTGCCTTGCAGCTCTCCAATGGATGCTATTTTTGACCAGTGTCTTTCTTACTGTGGAATCGTGTACATTGAGGGAAGTGTGGCCTGCAGTTCTTTAGATGTTTGTCTGAGTTCTTTGGTCACCTTCTGGATGAGTCATCAAAGCAGTCTTGTTGAAAGTTTGGTAGGCTGGGCGCTCCTGGGAAGGTTCACCACTGTTCCAGGTTTTCTCCTTTTGTGGATAATGGCTCTCACTGTGGTTTGCTGGAGTCTCAGAGCCTTAGCAATGGCTTTGTAACCCTTTCCAGGCTGGCAGATTTCAGTGACTTTGTTTTGCATCTGTATTTGAATATCTTTAGAACATGGTATCATGTGCTGCTTATTGAGACCTTCTAGCTTGCTTCACACTGCCAGACAGGTTCTGTTTCAGTGGTGTTTAGATTCAACAGTCTGGCAGGAATCGTGTCTGAGTGTGGATGGTGAAGTTGAACCCAATAGTCAACTGATTTCTATTTCAGTGTTTTTCCTTCAAAATGAAATCAGCATTTAAATACAGCATTTTGTCTTATGTGGGTTGTCTTTGTCTAATATTAGAAGTAGTTTGATGATCTGAAACATTCAAGTGTGACAAATATGCAATTGAACAAATTGGTAAGGGGGCAAATGCTTTTTCACAGCACTGTATTTATTAGTCTTATAGGCTATTTGTCATGGTACATTCCTTATCATCCCCTCTCATCTATTAACATTATTGTTTACAGTTGTTTACATAGCTGTAACATGCGACCAGTAAACAGACGCTCGTGGATGTAAAACAGTGAAGAAGCTTTACTTGGGGATTCCAACAGAGATATCATCGTCAATACACAGGCATGGGTCAGTTCCAGCGTAAGCAACAAAACACAGAAGGCGATCATAACAAAGTGGGGTAAGGCAGATCAGAGTCAAAAACACAGGCGAAAGTCAAAAACCGAATATCCAACAAACTAGGCGACAGTACCAAAAGGGCAAATCTGAAAAGCAGAGAAAAACGAGAAACAGAGTCAAAACAGAAGGTCAAAACACGGGAGATCAAAACCAGAAAGAAAGCTCAGTAGTTTCACCAGGAAAGCAATACCTCACACTGAACCAGACTATAGCCCGGGCTAATATACTAACTAAAACAGGTCATGTGAGATAACATATAGGTGAAAATGATCAATATTCAGGAGAACTAGAGCAGTGATAGGCTGCTGATGATCTTTGCGGAGTCAGGTGATGAGGCGGAGGATTCTGGCTGGCCGAATACGTGACAGTACCCCCCTCCAAAGAGTCCTGGCTGGCCTTGGAACGAGGGCGACCAGGACGACCACCCCGTCCCCCACCAGCCCTTGGAACAGGGGCCAAACCAGACCACCGGGACCGCCAGTGAACTCTCACGTGGTCTCTGCAGACGAGCTGGTAGGGATGCGGGCAGCCCTCTACGCGGGCGACCCCTGGGACGCGGAGCAGGTTTCTCAGGGTGCTGGCTGTGAAAATCCACCACGAGCCCAGGGTCCAGAATGTCCTTGGCCGGCACCCAACACTGCTCCTCAGGTCCATAGCCCTCCCAATCCACTAGATATTGCAAGAGACCACCTCTTCTTCTGGAGTCCAGCAGCCTACGGACAGCGTAGACCGGTGCCCTTTCTATCATTTCTGGTGGGGGTGGTGTAGCGTCCGGCGACACCTCATCCAATGGCCCTGCAACAAATGGTTTCAATAAAGACACGTGAAAAGAAGGTGATACTCGAAATCTAGGGGGTAATTCTAATCTATAAGTCACATCATTTATTTTCTTAACTATTTTAAATGGTCCAATATATTTAGGGAGTAACTTCCTACTTCCCTCTCTATGGCGAAAGTCTTGTGTGGAAAGCCACATACTCAGTCCCCAGGTTGATATTCTGGAGTGGGTCCTCTGTGCCGGTCCGCCTGTTCCTTGTGTCTTTGCAGAACCTTCTCAATTTGGCAGTGCGTCTCCTCCCAGACCTGCTCACTCCGTTTCATCCAGTCGTCGACCGCTGGAACCTCTGTTTCCGTCCCGGTCCATGGGGCCAAAGGAGGCTGATAACCCAAAACACACTGAAAAGGGGTCAAACCTGTCGAGGAACTGATCAAGGAGTTTTGCGCTATTTCAGCCCAGGTTAAAAATCTATACCAGTCTGTGGGGTTGTTGTGACAGAAAATCCTTAAAAACTTTCCAAGTTCCTGATTCATCCTTTCACACTGTCCGTTAGCCTGTGGATGATATCCAGAAGTTAAACTCACAGAGACTCCGATTTGCTCAAAAAAGGCTGACCACACCTGCGAGGTAAATTGTGGCCCTCGGTCAGAGACAATGTCCTCCAGGATCCCAAAAAACCTAAAGTGGGTAAGTGAGGAAACAGAATGAAACGAACCCCCCTGGAGAATCTATCCACCACAGTCAGAATTTTGGTGAAACCTTGGGATTCGGGAAGTTCAGTTATGAAATCTATAGCTAAATGTGACCAAGGTCTGTCAGGAACTGGAAGGGGCATTAACTTGCCTGCGCAAAAGTCTTAGGGGTCTTACATTGTGAGCAGATCGAACATGATTGCATGAACGAATGAATGTCCTTACTCATAGATTCCCACCAGTATCTATCTGTTATCAACTGATGGGTACCTGTTTCTCCCGGGTGACCAGTCGCAATGGATGAGTGTGCCCATGTAATTAAATGATCCCTACATTCTAGAGGGACATATTGACTTGGCACAGAAACATTAGCTAAAGCAGCTTCAATGGCTTCATCTATTTCCCAACGTATAGCTGAGATAATAAGGTTTGGGGGTAGAATGGGCTTCTGGCTATCAGGGTCGAGTACATGACTGTTTTCTTGGTGTATACGTGAAAGTGCATTGGCTTTCGTATTACGAGACCCAGGCCTGTAAATGATGGTAAAGTTAAAACGGGCAAAAAACAATGACCACCTAGCTTGTCTAGAATTCAATCTTCGGGCGTTCCTGAGATATTCTAAATTCTTATGGTCCGTAAGCACCGTAAATTGATGGTTAGCTCCCTCGAGCCAATGTCTCCATTCCTCTAGAGCTAACTAAACTGCTAGTAGTTCTCTGTCCCCAATTCCATAATTTCTTTTTGCTGCTGACAATTTGTGGGAAAAAAGGCAACTGGGTGCAACTTTACTGGTGATCCAACTCTTTGTGACAAAACTGCCCCCACCCCTGTCTCTGAGGCATCTACTTCTACCACAAATGGTTTGGAAGGATCAGGGTGTGTGAGAATGGGAGCTGAAGTGAAGGCTTCCTTGAGTTCTCGAAACGCCTTCTCAGCTTGCTCAGTCCATCTGATTCTCTTGGGGGCGCCCTTGAGTAGAGATGTGAGTGGTGCGGCTTTTGTACTGAAATTCCTAATAAACCTTTGATAGAAATTAGCAAACCCTAGGAATCATTGTAGCTCTTTAACTGAAGTGGGCGTGGGCCAATTAACTACAGCGTCGACCTTGTGATCATCCATGAGAACCCCTTGACTACTGACTACACAATCCAAAAAGTTGACAGACTCTAGATTGAATTTAAATTTCTCCCCTTTTACATACAGATTATTTTCGAGAAGTCTCTCCAACACTGCTCAAACCTGCAGCACATAGGTATCTTTGTCTGGAGAATAAATCAATGTATCATCCAGATAAGCAATTACAAATTGACCTACCTCATTAATAAATGCCTGGAACACAGAGGGAGCTATAGAGAGCCCGAAAGGCATCACGACGTACTCATAGTGCCCCCTAGTGGTCATAAAGGGCTGTCTTCCACTCATCTCCCTCTCGGATACTTATTAAATTGTAGGCACTTCTGAGGTCTAGTTTGGTGAATATTTTAGCCCCCTTTAACTGCTCCAAGGCTACTGGGACCAGAGGAAGTGGATAAGGATAGGGCTTCGAAATGTTATTGAGTGCTCAATAATCTATACAAGGCCAAAGTCCTCCATCCTTCTTCTTAATGAAAAAGAAACTAGAAGATATTGGGGAGGTAGATGGTCTAATAAAGCCTTGTTCGAGCGCTTCTTGAATGTACACATCTAATGCCTTCTGTTCTTCCTGGGTTAACGGATAAACTCAGGCCTTGGGGAATGTATGATTTTCAATCAAGTCTATGGCACAGTCATAAGTTCCATGTGGGGGTAACTTGGTGGCATTGACTTTGTTGAAAACCTCTTTGAGGTCCTGATACGCAGGTGGAAGGTGGAACTGGGCTTTTTCTTCGTCGGGGCTTTCTACTGATGTGGAGCGGACAGAGAGTGAGGGAGAAATGATGCAGGTTTGCAAGCACTCATCTGACCACTTGGTAATTGTGTGATCGGACCATGGAATCAAGGGGTTGTGTTTTTCTAGCCACGGGAGTCCTAAAATGATTTCAAATTCAGTTTGTTCTAGGACTAAAAAAGACAGAGTCTCTCGATGAAGGGCACTGGTCTGGACTACTAGGGGCTTCGTGATCTGGTAAATGATTCCAGCTCCTACCGGTCCTCCATCTAGTGCTACCACTTTCAAGGCATTCGAAAGTTCCTCCACTGGAATTTTGAGTTCCTCCACGATCCTGGCTTGAATAAAGTTCCCTTCTGCTCCGGAATCTAAAAGGGCTGAAACAACAACAGAATCGGGATGACAGTATATACTGATAGGTAGCATAAATGATATAGAGACCAACCCTTTTTGTGTTCCTGCATCTCCTTTCTTCCGGAGTTAGTTGCGATGAGTCACATAGCATGGGTTCGGGGACTTCCAGTGTTTCCGTAGTACTTCGTGATCTAGTGAAACTGCGTCTGACATTCTTGTCATACTTCCTCTAACAGATGATCGATTTTAATAGCCAAATTCACCAGTTCATCTAATGACAAGTCGTCATCTTTACATGCTAGTTCATTCAGGATGTCGAGTCTGAGTCCTTGTCTAAACATAACTACTAATGCAGCCTTGTTTCAACCACTACTGGCTGCTAAAGTCCAAAATTCCAAAGAGTAATCCACTATGGAAGGAGCCCCTTGTTTGAGCTGAGCTAATAATTCCCCACTAATTTTTCCTTCATAAGGATGGTCAAATACAGTTTTGAATTCACGTAAGAATTGTGCATATGAAAGACGGTGTATTCTATTCCAGCTTGCGGTAGCCCACTCTAATGCTTTATCCGCTAGCCTGGAAACTATGAAGGAAATCTTCGCCTGGTCATTACTAGCGGGAGAATTATCAAAATAAACGGAACATCGGAGTAAAAACCCTCGGCATTTATCAAGGTTACCGTCAAACTTATCAGGTTTACTAACCGGAAAAACAGCAAGAGAGTTTAGATCCTGAGCAGCGGGGTTAACTTCAGTGACGTTCAGAGTCTGTAACTGGCTGCTTAAACCTTGCTACGAGCTGAGCTAGCTGAGAGTGTTGTTCAGCTTGCTGGTGAGCTAGCAATTCTAGTGAGTTAGTTACCCCAGAAAGAATGTGCTGATGTCTGCTGAGTAGCTGTCCTTGTTCCATCAGTGCCTTCTGGAAAGCTTCTAAATCCACCATCTGCCTGTGCGGCGAGGTATTCTGTAACATGCGACCAATAAACAGACGCTCGTGGATGTAAAACAGTGAAGAAGCTTTACTTGGGGATTCCAACAGAGATATCGTCGTCAATACACAGGCATGGGTCAGTTCCAGTGTAAGCAACAAAACACAGAAGGCGATCATAACAAAGTGGGGTAAGGCAGATCAGAGTCCAAAACACAGGCGAAAGTCAAAAACCGAATATCCAACAAACCAGGCGACAGTACCAAAAGGGCAAATCTGAAAAGCAGAGAAAAACGAGAAACAAAGTCAAAACAGAAGGTCAAAACACGGGAGATCAAAACCAGAAAGAGTGCTCAGTAGTTTCACCAGGAAAGCAATACCTCACACTGAACCTGACTATAGCCCGGGCTAATATACTAACTAAAACAGGTCATGTGAGATAACATATAGGTGAAAATGATCAATATTCAGGAGAACTAGAACAGTGATAGGCTGCTGATGATCTTTCCGGAATCAGGTGATGAGCTGGAGGATTCTGGGAATCGTAGTTCTGAGGCTGGCAGGCCGATTACGTGACAATAGCATTAACATTATTTTTTTCTTATTTCCCTATATGTACATTACTCTTAATGTATTGAACTTATTGAATGAGAAAAATACAGTTGAGAAAATATTGCACACTTTCCACATGTAGCAGAACAAAAAAATGGTTCACTGCACTGTAGATGCCTTTTACATGTCAAGGAGCCTATGTTTTTATGGAAATTTACTTGATTTCTCTTTGAAAAAACCTTAACCACTTTTAACTACCCACACATCACTGCAAGTAAGTAAGTGTTTGATTTCTGTTAGGATTCATAACATCTTATAAACAGCTAAATGAAACTCACTTTACATAGGGGTCGGTGGAAATATATGTAACTCTGTCACTACAGTCTTATGACATTGCCATAGGGTTTCATGAAGATCTTATAAGCATAAATATGATCCTTAAGAGGCAGTGAATATACATATACATTATTATGCACATTGTAACTAATTATTTGATTTGATTCCTTGACCCCTTAACAATCCAAGTTTGTTTAATTCAAAGGCATATTATTCAGTAACTACAGGGACTTCAATGCTAATGGAGCTATTCTTAGGTTCTTGAAGTGTGTAGTAAAACGTTGTGGCTTGTTAATGGGTTGAATAATCTTTCAGTGCTTTAACTATTTTTTTTTTTAGTGTGTTTGAGAAGAACCTTTGTAGAGTCTGCAAAGCCCTAATGTAGTATAAATGTTTCATAACAGTTAAAGTTTTATTTTTTTCCTAGAACAGTACAATCAAGCAAAACGCCATTTAGGAACCTTTATTTTTTAGAATGTTTTAATGAGCCAGAATGCACAACACACACCAAATATGAAGTTTAACATGCAAACAAGCCATGCTTTTTAAAGAAATTTCTTAAGGTATTACAAAGATTTGCTAGACTTTAATCAAGATTCACTAAAGAAATATACCCACAGATTTCCCACAAACAACCACTAAATATACAAAGTGAACATGAAAATGTGTTAAATATTGGGGTGGCAGAAAAGCAATAGGGAATAAAAGGGATTAAGTCATCTATACTTAGTTCTTGTCAGACCAGACATGGTCTTGTAATGAGAATACATGCCTGGGGACAATTTGGTAAGTTTTTGGTGCTGGATTGCTGCAAAATCTGCTTCTAAGAAGGATACAACACCTTTAAAACCCAACCCTAAAATCCTCAAAATAGTCTGTGCTATTTTAACATCCGCAGTAAGCTTGATAATACAGACAAATGGCTATTGTTAGCTAATAGAACTGCTTTTCCCTTGCACACACAACACATATCTACATGTTTCATTGGAATTTTTTGGGGGGGACTTTTCATCCGTGCAGCTTATATAAGGTCCATGGGCTAACAGCAGGCTTGTTGCTCATTGGACAGTGTTGAAGAGCACACTATTGCCCCCAACTTTGAGCTGCCATGAGGCATTGGACTGAATTTTCAACAACTTGTTTCCACTCTATTAAGTTCGCACTTGTGATTACCTGTATGTATGTGAAGTACGAACCCCCTAAAAAAGATAAAAATAATCAATGAATAACCTATAAACAAGATACAAACAAATTGATAGTATACTAAGTTAAGCCAGAACCAACAGTAACTTACATAATGTCAATGATGACAAAAATAAAGTAATAGATCGTAAAGTAATGCAGAGAATCAGTGTAATTCCCCTTTTATCTATATGTGAATCTTGAATCTTTGTATAGTTTTGAGATTCAGTTGTCATTTGATTCTTGCAGATCCTTCACGTAGTCGTTGGCAAAGTTGACAATGTCCCTCAGTGCCATGAGGATGATAACATCAACATTGGCATCTTCAGTGATCTCTGCATGATAGTTCTTCACAGGGTAGATGTTGCTCCAGGGGATGCCCAGTTTATTGCTGCTCTCCTCTACCTAAAGAAATGTACATAAACATGTATCAAGAGAAGCTTCTGCATGACTTTAGATTTTTCACTCTGTACTGTATATTACACATTATATTGCTGTTGTCAGAACAAAATCTCATATCTCCAAAATGGTAACTTTACAGAAGAGGAAAAAAACCAAAAATGGAGATACAAGGTTTTGTCCTGACAGCAGCGATATGTTCTTTTTTTTAATGAGTAAACTTATGCAAGGACTTTTTTTGAATCACTCTGGATGTTTCAAAAAAATGTTATTGCTTGAATGTTACACTTTTACAGAAGCCCCAAAGGGTAAGATGAAAATAAATAAATAAATAAATAAATAAAGTGTGTTCCTGAGTCTGCGTTCCACGTTACTTTTTTGTCTGGCTGTACAAGATAACAAAAACAGCCAAAAGATGTTTATAGCGCCACAGTACAATTAAAGGCATCGGAAACCTCATAAAATATATTGGCAAACACTTAGCATGTTCGTCCAGCATTGACCAGCAAGGGCTAGCAACAGGGAATCTAACAACCAAACAATTAGCATGCCACATAGCTTTTACCACAAATCAATCAATTCAGTTCAAGACTGCAAATCGAAAGGCAACTAGAGATACATCATACATGTTACAGAGCATTGTAATGTGCATTCATATAGAATTAATTTATTATAATTATGTGTAGACTATAGGGTGAAGACTATTGACAGACCTCTGTTTGCAGTCATTCAAATAATAACAATTTTCTTTTAAAGAAAGAGCCATATGGCATTTCAACACAAAATATGTTTAAAAAGCATGTGTGAACAATATATCGCTGGTGTCAGGAGAAAACCTCATATCTCCAAAATGGTAACTTTACAGGAGAAGGAAAAAAACTACTTTAGTTTGAATGTAAGTCAATGGAACCAGACTTTTTTCCAAGTCATTTTGGGACATTTCTTTAAGTCCATTCATCATGAAATGTACACACAATGTAAAGACCAACAGGCATTTTCAAACTGTGTCAAAAACTGAAAAACGTCAAAAACGGAGATATGAGGTTTTGTTCCGACAACAGCGATATGAAATTCGGCTTGATTGGTAACTAAGACAGATTAGGGTAATAGCTATGCTGAGGTTTGTTAGCTGTTACAGTCTGATAAAAACAATAAAGAATCTCTAGGTAACAACTGGCTGAGATAGAAGCTACCATAGATAATCTCCTACTTTCAGACTAAGCTAACACGTTCTTCCAGAGCTATTATCGACATTTATAAAAAGAACCATTGAATATTACATCTGGCAGTCAGTTGTCTAGTGCCTCTGGATTGGCAGTCTATTGAATTGCATTGCCCTTTAACGCTTGTGGTCCAAGTTGGTATGGCATGCTAACTGTTAGCCAGTTAGCATAAGGGTAAAGGAAAAAAAAAAAACAAACAGCTGCTCCCTGCCTGTCAAAGCTGGTGTGACTTGCTAAGTGTTAGCCCTTGTATTTTTTCATACAGCAATGGAAATAGAAATAGTAAGAGAAGATAATTCTTGAGTGTTTTTAGAAATTTGTTGAAGTGATGCTATATTTTTTTTCCTGCTGGTTTTTGTGTGTTACACAGGCTGAAAAAAATAAATAGTGGAACTTTTTCTGCGCTCTTCTCGTGTGGTTCTGTACTCTTTGATGGCTCAGGAGACTGAATGGTGATTTTCCTAAAATTTCCTAGCATTAGACAAAGAGGAGACGAGATAAAAGAGAGATAAAGCAGAGATGACAGTTTAATTGCAGAGGAAAATGATTGTTAGGTGCCGATTTACTGTTTTAAACTGTTGCAAACTCCAATTTGGTGTTAAAAAGTGGCTGTCGCATTTTATTAAATAGGCGCAATGCTGCTTTAAATCCAATAAAAAACAAAGGGGTGGTTTCTGATCTTTTGCTCCTTTGCCTCATTGCCTATGCATTTGTAGGAGTTTACCTCTCAAAGGGCAAAATATTGGGAGGAGATTATTGATGAAGCACCAACTCCCATCAGTAGTAAATACTGACTGTGCGCTGTTTAATACCTTTGGAAAGATCATCTTTTTGGCACAAAAATAGCTGCCATTGTTTGTGCTCAGAGAGAAAAGAGCTTTTCAAATATATTTATTTAGTTTTGATGAGGATAAAAACCCTTGTAAACACCTGTCATGCCACGTTATTATTAATTTAATGAAGGAAATGAAAAAAAAAAAATCAACCTGTAATTTCCTAATATTTGCAGCATATTTTGCAGTTGACAGTTTTCTGAACTTTTGTTAAAAACAATTAAAACACAACTCTGCAATCTGTGCTTTACTAAAGCCGCTCCTTAGTACATCATCCTTGCATACTGAGGTGTCTGTGCTCTGTAGTTTATGTGTATGTGTGGCAGAAATGTCACAGCCATCGATGTACTGGGCTGGGTTTCCTGAAAGCATCTTTATTCTAAGATCACTGTTAAATGGTAGAGTGATTTTAAGTTTAACATCAAACACTCTTTTTACCATTTAAGATGATCTTAACTTTACCATGCTTTTGAGAAACTGGACTCTTAATGTGTTTAGTGAAGTTAAACAGGGATTTTAATATCACATGATTTCCAAATGCACTCAGCAATTTTAGCATCTCTCCAGTCGAAATTGAACATAAGACAGAAATCATATCGCTGTTGTCGGAAGAAAACCTTGTATCTCCAAAATGGTAACTTTGCAGGAGAAAGAAAAACCTACTTTGAATGTAAGTCAACGGAACAAGACTGTTTTCCAAGTGCTTTTGGGCAGTTTCTTTTGGTCCATTCATCATGAAATTTACATATAATGTAAAGGACAACAGCCTTTTTCAAATTATGTTCATTTTTTTAGTTAGTCATTATTCTGACTTACTAAGCCCAAATCTTACGAAAATAAGGGATTTCAATCCAATGAGTCTCAGTTTGAACTGAATACAAATTAAAATCTGTTTTCTACTGTCTTTTTGAAATGGGCTTTCAAAAAAGAAGCATGTGAGCTCACATGTTAATGATTAGCTTGAGCTTGTTAAAAGCAAATTTCTTTAGTGATAATTCTTAGTAGATAACATGCTAAATTGGCCATTCCCATCAGTGCAAAGTGTCTCTACACTGTCTGTACACTAGTTTCTCACTTAGTAAATCTGCCCCCTTGATAAATCTGAGCACTATATGTGACTTTACTAAGATCTCTACTGAAACTCAACAGGAGGCACCTGTGAGATTACCGGGCTCCTTTGCTCAGGAGAAATATGTGAGTAGCAGGAGATGTAAGCAAAAGTCTCATTTGTCTTTCCATCTGGTCTCATTGTTATTTAGGACAGTGTTTCCCTGCCCGGTCCTCAGGGCCCCCCAGATGGTCCACATTCTTCCTGAGTTCTACAGTCCCCCAGTCTTTCAGTGACTGCTCTTTTGTTACATCCTTCGACATTCAGATCTCATTTGATGACCAACCTCTTTATTCAACACTGTTCTTCTTTATTACTTTGTCTTTCCAAAGACAATATAGCATATATTTACTAATGTTTTCTACAAACCTCTTGCATAAACCTTTTTTTGTTTTGTTTTGTTTTGTTTTAAAAATAAGTTCTCAGTATTTAGGCCTAATAGTCCTTTAGCACCCATAATAAGATCATAGGGGCTCTTTTGTGCTTTCCCTCTCAAAGTGAACATTTCTGGGCTTTTTTTTTTGGTGCTAAGATAGCTGCCATTGCTTATGTTCATAGATAAAAGAGAGTTTTTAAAAACACAAATTATTTATTTACTTATGATGAAACAAAACTACTTGTAATCACCTACATGTTACATTAATCTTCGTTTGATGAAGAGAATGATAATGTTTTAAACTGCTATTAACTAATATTTTGCAACACTATAAATCAGCACTATCAAAGAGCGGGTTTTGCCTAAATAATCATTTGCCAGTTTCTCAAACTGTTGTTAAAAGCACATAGGCTATGTTCACAGAGCAGGACAAGTGGCCCAAACCTGATTTTCTCACCAAATCCGATTTTTTCGTTTGGCTGTTCACATTATCTTTTAAATGTGATCTGTATGCGACATCAGTCTAAACAGATCGGCTCCTAAACTGACTCACATGTGCAAAAGAACAATGCTTCATGTTGCTTCATGTGGCTCATCAATCCTGACTTTGAATGAACGCCAGTTGCTCCCGGAGGATCAGCCTCATTCTCCTACAGCCGTGTTTGGCCATTTATTTCGAAACCTCCTTGAACACGGAGCAGTGCGGTTGCGATGAGTCTCTTCTAATTTTTTTAGTACAGAAACACCAACCTAAATATTTATGAGGTCTCAGCAGTGCGAAATTACGACGAATGTCGAGCTGGATTGACGTAAAAGTCGCATGAATTCTGATCTGGCTGTTCAGACTGAGTCGCAGATCGGATACGGATCGGATTTCAGTACCACATATAAAAGCGTCTCAAATCGGAATTGAAAATGTCACAGATTCCACGTGTTTTTTGCTGTTCACACAGACCACATCTGTGTCACATATGAGGAAAAAGATCAGCGACCTGCTGTATAAACGTAGCCATATTGAAACTGTTGTTACGCTCACCGCAAGTTCAGTGAAACGCTCAGTTTGGCAACTTGGTCCCTTTCAGGTTCACTTCAACAGAACTGAATTTGGTTCTTTTAAATAGAATTATATGTGAAAACACACTTTATCACTATCATCCATGTTCAGCAGTGTACATTAAGCTCTGTCATATTGGGGTTCAGCATATCCAAACAGCACATTGCACTGGAACGATTCATAATCCCTAATTCACTTCTTTTGAGTTGGATTTAGCATTCATCTTGTAAAGCTGAATGTTTTGTGTTTCATAGTGAGATTGCACACACAGGTTACCTTCTGTTTGATCCTTTTGCTGTAGTAAAGTTTTCTCATGTCTCGGTTGACAATCTCACATGCGTTGTCCACTTTGGTCAACACAATGACTTGTGGTATGTCTACAAAATCAAGATATAGAATAAATAAAGTAAACATATAACACTTAAGAAATTTAAATACAGATAAATATGTGCTCCTACTGAGTTTAAATTATTCTCAACCTTTAAATCTCAGTTTTTCACTTGAAAATAAACTGATGACTTTTTTTAAATTCACATGTAAATCCCACATCAACCCCAAAGATTAAAGATGGTAAATAACTTACTCAATTCAGAAGCTCTCTTTCGAACTGTCTTCATTTTCTCAATGACACATTGATCCATTCTTGAGATGGCATCAGCAGGAAGAATGCTCACAAGACAGTGGACTTTATCAGATGGATTTGGGTAGGTGTTGTACTTCTGGTTTCTCTCAGAGATAGGTCTGCGGGGATTAAACTACGGCAGAAAAAATAGATATTTCCAAGTTCTGTTTTTTGTTTGGTATTTTGGTACATATTTCCAACAAACAGACAGATTTACTAATGTTTGTTTTGGCGCTAATGCATTTTGAGAATGCAAAATGACTCGCAGACGATTTATCTTCAGATGTGCAAAATACTCCAGTACTCCATTTCTGTCAATTGTTTTTGTTTCTTTTACTTTCACTTTGGGCTGAGCATTGCCTGTTGTGAGAACTGGTGCAACAACAGAGGGAGATGGAAAGGAAAGCAAACAGGCAGAGTGAGTGAGAGAGAGTGAAGATCAATATTAGCTATTATTGGCTGTGTTTTGCATTGTCAATGCTTGGCTGTATTTTACATTGTAGGAGAAATACAGCACACTGACAAACATAACAGCACAGGAAATGTCAGCTGTAGGCACCTTATGGTCTGTCACATGTTTTGTGTGTTCATGTTAGGGTTAGAATGGCCCAATTTTTGCTGAGATAGAGGGGGAGGGCGAAGTGTTAGGGCTACATGGCTGTCCAAATGGAGGTTTTTCAGAGACTCACTCCAAACAGAGTGTTATGAGAAAAAAAAAGAAAAACCAGCAAGATGGCTGAACAAGAGGCCAAAGAAACCCACAAGTGTGAGAATTTTCTCCATTAAAAAATTACAATAATCACTGTATTATCTTAGTTTAATGCTGTTTCAATGTATTATGGTCGTTTTCTTCACAACAAGCATAAAAAATCGCTAATAGCATGCTAATATCTCGGTAGCTAGCTAGCTAATTTTCCCATTCCACATCATAGCCCAGCTGTACTGATGCCTGAAGTGCCAGAATGTAACTGCTGCACCATTTAAGGTAGAACGGGAAAATTAGAACAAGAAGCTGGAGAATATCTGACTTTAGCTTCATATCACCAAAGGCATTCGTATCTTTGAAGGCATATGATGCCCTAAATGTAACTCTTGCCCAGCAGTGAGGTTGCTAAAATTTTCCCTTCTCTGCTATCACTGCAGACAGGCCGGGTCACCTACAGAGCAGCGCTAGTAGCCTGATAATGAAGCCATGTTTTTTTTTTTAATTTTAGTGTCCCTCAAATTAAATTTTTGTAGAGTAAGATTTCAACCACTACTCCTTGTAACTCAGTTCCAAGGGGTTAGGGTGACACATGAAAACAAGGGGTAGGGGTAAAAAGAAGAAATGGGATTGGGCCCTAGATGGCACATTGGGTCCAGCCAGGCTCGTCAATGGCATCGCCATTTTGGGGCGGTCAACATTGCTGCTGGACTGCATTCAGTGCCATTACAGAGCAGCAGTTTAGGAAAGATACTGTCCAAAATTACACTATTTCAAGAATATTGCTCTCAGAAAGCAGGATAGGATTATATAATGGAGGGAACGCAGTGATCCACACTCATGTTTGTGTGATGTGTATTGTTTGTCTGATGTTTAAGTGTAGATATGGCCGTGTGGTTGGTGAAGCACAATGAACCTGTGATGTGATTGTTTGTCCTCAGGTTTTATATTAAGCTTATTTCATTTAATAGTCTATTCATGGCATCTTAACTTTATGTAGTAGTTATTTGTTTGCAATGGTGTTTAAAGCTTTATAGCTCAGTAAGTTATAGCATTCCTTAATCCGAGTAGATATTCATAATAGATTAATGTCAGCACCTTCCTACACAAACCTAAGGTTAGCTTCTTATTTGCCAGCTTTTTGTTCAAATTCTCCTCTTCCACCTTAAATGGTGCATCAGCCAGCTTCTTGTTCGAATTTTGCCAATGGCCATTTGCCATTTCAGGCTTTTTTTTATTCAGTATGCCAAAATATATCAGTGACCCTGGTCATACTAAAGCAGTATATTTGTCGTTCTTATTTTTTTTTTTAATAATTTACAAATTGTTTATTTTGTGACTGGATGGCTTAAATGTTGGCTTAGTTTCAGCTTTAGTTGGCTAGGTTTTAAGCAGACCTTGGGCTGTATTGTGATTTTTATTTTGCTGGACCTGAGGACTCTGTTGTTTACTCATGTTGGGATATACCCTGTCTTGAAACACTACATCTCACTTTGCCGGAGTAATACCTATGGAGGATACAACATGCCCAAACAAAGAAATTAATAAATGCATAAAGAAATAAATGAGTAGCAGAAAAAGAAAAATGAAAAAATAAAATACATTTGGGACTTCAAACCTTAATTAAATAGATAAACAAATAAATAAAATGAACATGGAAAATAATAAATAGTAGAAAAGCAAAAATAAATAAATACACAAATAATCATGAAAGGTGATTTAGAAACACATAAATAAATGAAGTACAAACACATCAGCAGAAATAAATGTATATTTATAAATATTTCATATATTTCTGTTTTTATTTATTTCTCCATTTATTTCTGTATTTCTTTCTCGGGTCTATGCTAATGAGGTTGGCAACACATAACTCTAACAAACTATTGGTTGAGGTTGGATTGTGAGGTGGACTAGATGCTACTAAACTGCAGGTCCATACAATCAGAGAGAAAACCAAGAAAATTTCAATATGCTGAACCAAAGACTCTATCAGGTTCTATTTCACCGCTCAGCTCTCATAAGCACTGCACTTAATACTGCTACCACTGACTTAAGACTGGTACACACTGGACACGACATGATCTTCTGTAAAATTTTGCTATGTTGTTTGTGCCACGACAAAAGGTTCAGAATATCTATCAAGTATACTTTTCTTACTAAACGGACAAATCGTGACACTGCTGGTTGCTTTCCATTTTGGAAAAGCAAAAGGAGAACAGAGAGTTTCTCCACCTCATTTCAGGAGCTAAAACTTTATGAGCTCTTTCACTCACAGCTCAAATCTCTGTAACCTTGTCTCAGCTGATTTTGGAGATGCAGTTCCACATGAGATGTAGCACGAAGTAAATGGGCAATGTTTTAAGTGCAAATAAGATCTGATTCTTTGTTCCCAGCAGAAAGGACAAACGGTGACAATGAACCACTGTCCATTTTGGAAAAGTGAAAGTAGTGTGAAGAGCTTCATCACTTAATTTAGACACTGAAAGCTTGGTTGTTTCTTAATATGATTCAGTGTTTGAGCTGGTTTTGGAGCTTCTTATTATTTTAGCATTTGTGAAAAGCTCCAGTTGCTGGTACTCAGATGATCCGTCAGCTTGGTTGTCACCATGCCAACACCAAAGATGACAGTGATTGATCAGAGTTGTATTTTTGCCATGTAAAAAAATTGTGTACTCTGCAAGATAACATGTTACACACATGCACAAATGAATTTACTTTTGTTACAAATACATCATGCTTAGAGTGTAAAGGCCTTAATTTGTCCACCACCAAGTGTAACTGCACAGAAACTCTGCTCAGATCCTCCACCATTGCTGTCAGCCTTTCAAAAACAAGGCCAGAGTAGTCAAACACACTGCTTTTTCTATGATGAACCAATAGTGTGTAGGTTTATTTACTTTGTTAGCAGACTGGAGGAAGAAATTCATACATATTTAAATAAATCTGTAAATAAATAAATGCATGGATACATTAATCAAAACAGAATTACAAAATGCATAAATAAATGAAATGTATTTATCTATTTATGGTTTTATTCTTTTTTTTTTTCTGTTTTGATTGGTTTACTTTTGATTTATTTTGGCACCTTTCGCCATCCATAAATGCCTACTTTTGGCTAGCAAAATGGCAAAACTTTAAGTCTTCAGTGTGTTGTCATTTAAGACCAGTTGCATTTAAGATTGTTGTGCTGCCTTGGGATGAGCTGTCAAATAAATACCAATTAAACAGTTAAATGTATAAACTTGGCAAGCGTGTGTACTTACAGTGTAGCCATCTAAAATATGCCCCTCTAAAACTTTGATGATGTCTTCAGTTTGTATCCCTCCTCCATCCAGTTCAAGTCCCATGATGTCACTGAAAACAAAAGGATAATATCCACCTCTACGCTTCTTCATCTTGTGCGTTTTGATCTAGAAACAGATTCAAACATAATGTTTTCAAACATAGCTGCATTGTAGTGTGAGGAGATTGTTATAATTAAGCATTACTCTCATTTACCAAGACTGATTTAATGCCTTTTTTTTGTAGTCAAAATACTGAGAAAAGAAGTTTTAACCTAATGAGTCACAATTTGAACCTGAGGCAAAAAAGGATTAAAAATATTTTTCTTTCAGCAAAAAGGTTTTCATACAAAAAAGCATCTGAGCCAAACACGAGGTTGTATAGAGCTAGTCATATGTAAATGACGAGGTTGAGCCTGTGTTCATTCGCATGGAAGTTCTTAGTAGATAATTAGTAAGTAGTTGCCTAATGACTTTACTGATTACTTACTGAAGCAGTGAAGCTTTTTTCACTTGTTATTGAGCCTTCTAGAGCATTAATGACATTACGGCCTATGAGGGCCCTTTGAACAGAGTTTATGAAGCATGACTTCCCTGCCCCAACTGGTCCATACAGCAGAATCCTGAGGGGTGTCAAACTTGGGTTTAAATAGTCCATGTTTCTCAATATCCCCTCTTTTTCACTGAGAAAAACAGAGGATTAGAGTCAGACAGAGCACACGCACAAAGGACAGCAAGTAAAAAATACAACATGCAAAACAGTATTCATTTGTAACCCTGTAGGTTAACCCAAGATTAGTTCTGTACTTAGATTGTAAAAAACAAACAAAAAAAAACTTTGTAAAAAAAAAAGACTGTGCTGTTGGATACCATTGTTATTGAACACCATTGTTCACTGATATTATTTGGGTGGTGGACCATTCTCAGCACAGCAGTAGCCAGATTAGCCAATTAGATTGTGTTTCCATTAGCTCTCTACAAGACAGTGACTTTCTGTCATGTAATGTTTGGAAGAACACTTCTGAGAAATGTGGGTGTGTAAGTTTACAAAGAAATCTTTAATGTTGAGAAGCTTCTCATTGTTGTTCTGTTTTAATTTTCTGGCTGTATTTTAAATCGCATGAGTAAATAACTGCTAAATAAATTACTTAAGACACGACCGTTAGTACGGTGCCTTTTTTTTAAATTGGAAACATGGCAGTAGTAATACAACTTTATTTTTATTTGCCAATTGTGTAATTTAGCACATTTCTTTTTATCTGGAAAAAAAAAATGTAACCACCTCAAGTGAGTGCACACGCTTTAATGTATGTTTGCTGTTGTTTTTATTCAATATTTCAAAGTATGCATAAAAATACAAGGATAAAAACCTAGCTAATGACACTGACATGTTAATGGCATTGTAGTATGTGTGGAGCTGGTATGACTGTATCAGACACAGGGATGTGGAGGTTTTAACATATTTTAGTGTCACTGCTGTTGAGAAGAAAACTGACCATTAATTAGGCTAGAAAATGACAAAAACAAATTGTGCGCAGCAGTAGATGGGCTACATCTGGACCTTTAAGTGAAATGTTTCTAAATGGCCAGTGAAGGCATTCCTGATGTATATTTTAAAACTATATTGAAAATACCAACTTTTGTAAGTCTTCTTTCTATCAAATAAAAAATTTAACATAATTTTTTATCTAGTAGACATACATGTTCTTACCTCCGATCTACATTCCTCCAAGCAACTTTTAGTTCTGAGAAATAAAATCAAACGGAAGAATTTGGCATTTTAGGTTAGACAGCAATGCCTGCTTGATAAATGCTTAAAGCAAATCATTTTTTTACTTTCCAAAGACAATCACAGCAGTTATATACAAACCCAATTACAGAGAAAAACTGGACAGTATATGAACTGCTAATCAAAATTGAAATCAGTAATGTATAAATCTACTTTGACCTGTATTTGAACGAAAACATTACAAATACAAGATATGCAATGTTTTACCTTATCAGCTCCATTGTTCTTTTGCCAATATATGTTTATTTTGAAATTGATGACTTTGACACATTGGAACAGGGACAATTTAAGTTTAAAAAACTTCTTAAATAGGTGCAAAAGACATCCAGGAAAGGTCTAGTCTTTTATGAGCAAGAGTAGGTTGAGGCACGCCACTTTGTCAAAAATTGGTTCAGCGCAAACTCCAATAAGTTAAAAACGTTCCTCAGCCAGGGATTGCATGGATTTTAGGCAATTTATCATCTGCAGGGCATAATATCATCAAAAGATTCAGGTAATCCAGAGAAATCTCTATGTATAAAGGGCAAGACAAAAAAAACACATCTGAATGCCCATGATCTTCTATCCCTAAGATGGCGCTGCAATAACACCCAGCATGTTTCTGTGATGGATATTGCCACATATGTTTTGAAAAACCATTCTTAATCAACACTGTGGAACTCCTATGTCAACTAAATCAAGAAACGCTGCCGACTTCTCTGGGCTCAAACTCTGAAATTGACTGGTCTGACAAGTCAGCCTTTCTGATTATTTATGGAAACAATGAAGGTTGTGCTCTCTAGGCCACAGAAGAAAAGGAACTTCCAGGTTGTTACCAGAACCTCAAAGTTCAAAAGTTAGCATCTGTCAGGTAGTCTGCACAACTACGAAGGCACAATTAACACAGAACCGATTTTGGAGAAAAATGTGCTGCCTTTTTCAGGACATTTCAACATGACACCGGCAAGGAACATTCTGCATATGTTACAGCAGCGTGGCTGCGTAATCAGAGAGTGTGATTTGTAGACTGACCTCCCTACAGTCCAGAGCTGTCTCCCATCGAAATGTGTGGTGCATAGCAAAGTGCACAATACAACAGGTTTCTGCAGTTATCAGAATGTTAACGTGGTCATGTAAACAGCATAATCTGATTTCAGATTAAGGCTGTTATTGGATTTGTAGAAATCTGGTTAAGAGAGCTGGATTTTAGGTCAGTAATTGTATACACTTAACCTGAATTATTTTGTTTTTGCAGTCTGCGCACATGCAAAAACAGAGCACTGTCTCAATAGTATTTCAATGATACAGGGCTTAGTGCTATGTTATTAGTGCAATGATACAGGGCTTACTGCCATGATATTAATGCTATGATACAGGGCTTAGTACTGTGATATCCATCCTATTATACAGGGTTTAGAGTTGTGGAATTAGTGCTATGATACTGGGTGTAGTGCTGTACTATTAGTGCTATGAGACAGGGTTTAGTGCTGTAATATTAGTGCTATGATATTTGTGCTATGAAGTTAGTGCTATGATACAGGGCTTAGTGCTATGATATTAGTGCTATGATACAGGGCTTAGTGCTATGATATTAGTGCTATGATAAAGGGCTTGGTGCTATGATATTAGTGCTATGATACAGGGCTTAGTGCTATGATATTAGTGCTATGATAAAGGGCTTGGTGCTGTGATATTAATGCTATAATACAGGGCTTAGTGCAATGATATTAGTGCTATGATACAGGGCTTAGTGCTATGATATTAGTGCTATGATACAGGGCTTAGTGCTATGATATTAGTGCTATGATACAGGGCTTAGTGCTATGATATTAGTGCTATGATAAAGGGCTTGGTGCTGTGATAGTGCTGTGATACTATGGAATGAGGTTGGTAAATGATTGTGTTAATGATTGTTAATTTGACAATCATTGTTTTTTTTCCATCTCACTATATGAACAGGTGAGACTTACGGTGTGCGTGTGTAGAAGGAACAGTTGGTTTTGTCGATTCTCCTCCCATCTTTATCTCTGTAAAATATGAACTACATATTAGCAAACATGGGTCCATACTGTTTGTGAGTGGAAGACTGAACCAGAATACGGGAGAGCAGGGTTAGTTGGCATTGTGTTTATTTTCTGTTCAGAAGTGGATGCTGACCTCTTGACCAACACTGTTTCGTCAAGTCATCTGAAAGCCACTGTTTATGTAATTATGTAATGTAATGTAGTCTGTTATTTTTATTATAGTTTTTCGATCTGTACATCAAAAAGTGATATTAAATAAATTAACAATTATATCAAAAAAGTAAATATATTTTTATATAGAAATATTTTAGAGAGGTAGCTTTTGAATTTCCAAGGATAATCACAGCAGATATACAGAATTGTGAATTGGTTCTCCACTAATTTAGTGCTATGAATCAGGTCAGCTTAATGCTTTGATACAGAATGTGGCAGATTGTGATTGGACTACTTGATGTTCATTACAGGGAAATAAATATCGGTTGGATAAATTTAAATTTTGTTAACGAAGCAAACACTCACTTCTTAACCTAGTCTATTTTCTCTGGCCATCTGAAAGCCATACACTGTTAATGTAGTTTTTTCTTCTGTATATCAAAAATGATACTAGAATTAAGTAAGTACATTTTCTATAAATACAACCCCATTTCAAGTTGGATGCAAATCATATAAACCATATTTTTTATTTTTAAGGAAAATACTACAAAGACAACAAATCAAATGTTGAAACTGAAAAATGTTTTTTCAAAACCATATGCCTGTTTTGAATTTGATGCCAAAAACACGTTCCAAAAAAGTTGGGATGGGGGCATATTTACCACTGTGTTTCATCACATCTTCTTTTAACAACACTCTGCAAGCGTTTGGGAACTGAGGAGACACTGCTGTAGTTTTGAAAGTGAAATATTTTCCTGTGCTTGTCTGATACAGGATTTCAGCTGCTCAACAGTTCAGGGTCTCATTTGCGGTATTTTTCATTTCATAATGCTCTAAATGTTTTCAGTGGTGACAGGTCTGGACTGCAGGCATTAATCAGCATTAATGGTGCCTTCATAGATGTGCACGTCACACTTACCTTGTGCACTAACGCACCCCTATACCATCATGAATACTGGCTTTTGAACTGTACACTGATAACAAGCTGAGTGGTCTTTAGCCCAGAGGATGCAGTGCCCATGATTTCCAAAAAGAATTTCAAATTTTGATTTGTCGGACCGCAGAACACTTTTCCACTTCCCCTCAGTCCATTTTAAATGAGCATGGGCCCAGAGAAGGTGGCGAGGTTTCTGGATCCTGTCTATATATGGTTTCTTTTTTGTGTTTTAGAGTTTTAACATGTTTGTTTTTGATGCAGAGCCACCTGAGGGCCAAAAAGCATTGCCAGCAATTACAGTTTTTGCCCTTTTCCCTCATATACAGAGATTTCTCCAGATTCTCTGAATCTTTTAATGATATTATGTATCGTAGATTATGAAATTCCCAAGTTTTTTGATATGTTATGTGGTGAAACGTGATTCTTGAATTGTTGCACTCTTTGATTGTGCAGACTTTCACAGAGTGGTACACCCCTCCCCATCTTTACTTCTCTGGGATGCTCTTTTTGTACTCAGTCACATTACTGACCTGTTGCCAATTAACCACCAGGTGTTTTTTTTTTTAGCATTACACAACTTTACCAGTCTTTTGTTGCCCCGTCCCAACTTTTTTGGAATGTGTTTCTGCCATCAAATTCAAAATGGGCATATATTTACAATAAAATTTCTCAGTTTCAGCATTTGATATGTTGTCTTTGTACTATTTTCAATGAAATATAATTCTTTAATTATATATATCTTTAATATAATTCTAAATATTATCTTTAATTCTTTGCACATCATTGCATTGTTTTTAATTACATTTTGTACAGCATCCCAACGTTTTGGAAATGGGGTTGTATTTCAGAGAGATATCTTGAAAATGAATAAGTTGTCTCCAGATGTGAGTGGTGTTACCAACTTGCCTTAGTGCAGAACCACTGTAACATTATGCATTACACATGCATTACACATATACTACATATATACTATGTTATATTTGTGCATAAATACACATTAATTTTCTCTTATTGTACATCTCCATTCACCTTCTGTCTGAAACGCTCTATTAGAGCTCCTGTATCTTTACTGTGAGAGAGAGTTACGCTTTGTGATGTTGCAGATCATTTAAACACACAAAGAGCACACTAAAGGAAAGGGAAAAACCAGAAAAGCATAATATTTCCCCTTTAATCATATTGTTCTTGTAATACAGCAAAATACAACAATAAATTATCCAACCCCATTTCTAAAAAAGATGCTGTGCAAAATGATACAATAATGTGAAAATCATGTAAACACCATATTTAAACAGTATGAAGACAACATATCAAATGTTGAAATTTAGAAATTGTATAGTGTTTTCTGAAAAATATATGCCTACTTTAAATTTGATGCCAGCAACATTTTTCAAAAAAGTTGGGACGGGGCAACAAAAGAACTGGTAGAACATCTTGCAACTAATTAGGTTATTTGGCATCAGGTGGGTGTCGTGATTAGGTAGTAAATGGAAGCAAGGATGATGAGAGGCTTACCACTCTGCGAAAGACTGCATAGGCAAAAATTCAAGAACAACATTTTCTCAATGTAAAATAACAAAGGAATTTCATCATCTATGGTATATAATGTCATTAAAAGATTCAGAGAATATGGAGAAATCTCTGTGATCTTTGGGCCTTCTGATGGCACTGCATTAAAAACAGACACGACTCTATAGTGGAAATCACTGCATGGGCTCAGGAACACTTCTGAAAACCATTTGTCACTGCATCCACAAATATAAGTTAAAACTCTACTTTGCAAAGAACAAACCATATATAAACAGGACCGAGAAATGCTGCCACCTTCTCTGAGCTCGAGCTCATTTATGATGGACTGAGGAGAAGTTGAAAATTTTAAAATCTTTTTGGAAGCCATGGACACAGCGTCCTCCAGGCTAAAGAGGAGAGGGATCATCCAGCTTGTTGTCAGCACACTGTTCAAAAGCCAACATCAGCAATGGTATGGGGGACTTGCACATCTGTGAAGCGACCATTAGTGCTGAACAGTATATACAAGTTATGGAGCAAAAATGCTGACATCCACATGACGTCTTTTTCAGGGAAGGACTTACTTATTTCAGCAAGACAGTGTCAAACCACATTCTGAACATACTCCAACTGCATGGCTCTGTAGTAAAAGACTACTAAACTGGACTACCTGCAGTCCAGACCTGTCATTCATTGAAAACATTTGGCACACCGAGGAGCTGAAATCCTTTATCAAGGAAGAACGGGAAAATGTTTCACTTTCAAAACTATAGCAGTTGGTCTTCTCAGTTCTCAAATGCTTACAGAGTGATGTTAAAAGAAGAGGTGATGAAACACAGTAGTAAACATGCCCCCGTCCCAACAGTTTTGAAATTTGTTGCTTCCAATAAAATCATTCAGAATCAATTAAAATCTCAACATGTCAGATTACTCTTCACTTACTTGTATTACAAGTTAAACCTTCTTTCCATACCCAGGTAGGGGATTCACAGAAAATGGAATTTAATGCCGGAAGAAGAGATTGTTCAAAATTCTGGGTCAATTAAATCTGTCAATCTGAAATCTTGCTCAAGCAAGTCTTCTTCCTTGTGCATGCCTACAGAAGCAGTGAGAAGGTTTACTGGTGCAAATTACCATCAGAGTGGTTCAGGTGTTATTTTGGAGGGTGGGGGGTTGTGTCTTGTTATGAATCACTACCAGTGCATGTAAATGAACGAAAAGTAAACCCATCACATCATTCAGGTAAAACACGCCAATGATCCTTGTTTATGAATGAGCAAATGTGGTAACTCCACACTATTTGCTCTTAATGTCACAGTAAATCCAGTGATGAATTTTTAAATGAATAGTCCATTAAAGAACCATTTTTTGTAAAACCAAAAATAAATAAATAAAGTATGTTGAAAGCAACTTATCAACTAATAAATAATTATATGTATCGTGTACTTCTACTCATTTTCCTTTCCTTCATTGACAAAATTAGATTGGTTTAGTGCTTTTTCTAATGAAAAGTAAGAAAAAATGGCAAAGGAGTAAATATTCCTCTTTGGAAAAGAAGCGTGTAAGACATTATGACTGAATTCTTCATACTCTAATCTAATACTTCATCGCTTCAGCGATGGCGAACATTTAAAATATGCACATATATATATATATATATGCATATTTTAAATGTTCGCCATCGCTAAAGCGATTAAGTATATGTTTCTGAACTGATTATCATCAATTACTGCAAGAATCAGTGCATTTATCTAATCTACCCACCTACACTACACGTAACTGGGCTAATAATTTGCTAAGGCGAGGATCATTTTGTAATGTAATTTATAAAATTTTCTCAGTTACCTTTCTCTCCTAAAGGAGCGTCTGAAGAGTTTCTTTCTCTGCAGTGAGTGTGAGAACACCTGCTGCAACTGTTTACTGTCACCTGGCTCCTAATGTTTAGCATGCCATACATTGCACTCTACATAACTTCCTCTTGTGTGCTGGTTCATGTTTATTATCACTTTTTGTTCTTACTGTATGTTGTACACAACAAATATCAATGTTATGTTATGATTAATACCCCCTTTGCTGCAGTATTAACATGTTTTCCATGAACATCATTCTATTCAAGGCAGGGGTTATAAAATGGAAGTTTGAAATGCATGTTCTCTTCATCATTGTGGACTAGGTTAAGCTCACTCCAGTCAAAATTACTCCTCTACTGCTTCTGGATACAGCAATAATGTTGAATCTGTCTTTAATGTGTGTAACTGATAAAGCACTAAAATTTAAAAACTGGAAATTAAAGCTGAAAAACTTTCTGAGAACTTTTGCATTTGTCAGTACCATTTGGGAAATTTGTTAAGGAAAAATAGAGTAATTGTTGGACCTTTTGGGCATTATGACCCTTAATTTGACCTCAATTCAACTGAGGTTTCCTTTATGAGGATGAATTCTCAACAGCAGTTGAATGATATAAGTAAGCATGCTAGACTTAGTAGAGTACATTATTTGTACACCTTTTATTGAGGATCTATTCTTTGCATATGTATGTAGTTCTGAGGAGTGAAACTGAAAATATTTTGCTTTTAGCCAAAGTGCCCCTCTCCCAAACTTTAATAAATGGATGATATAATTTTCATTGGCTCTGATTCTTGCTTGTGTACGCAAACATGTTGAAATACAGTATCCATATTTAATGTGTCTATCTGATGAAATGAAAATGATCTGCGATGAAAATTGATTCTGGGAAAGGAAGCTTCAGGCCACCACTGATGAGAAATGACAGCACCGAAAAGCTGCAGGGAGAGAAGCATGAAAAGCATGAAAGAAATTTATTCTTCAAGAAGAGGATTGGTGTAAGAAAGACCTGTTTCACAGATACTATCTCTCTGTGACATGAGCAATGCATAACTTAGCTTTCCATTCAGTACTCATGTTTACAGGTGCAGGCTCACCACACGCATCAAAACAGTTAAATAAATAATGAAACTGAATTAAAATGTCAAAATGCAAATTTTGATCATTTATGGCTGCAATCCAACAATTCATAGCAGTTTGACACATTCTCCGGTAGATCTACAGGCTACAGGCAACATGCTCTTTCATGAATGACCTTTTTATAAGGAAAAATATAATAACTGATTTGTCTATGTTTCATAATATGAATAAGGATTAAGTGACCCTTATTAGTCCCATAACAGAGAAATTTCACCTCCGCAATCTAACCCATCCATGCAGTGAAACACCACATACACACTAGGGAACACACACACACTAGGGGCCAGTGAGCACGGGGAGCAGTTGGGGGATTAGGTGCCTTGCTCAAGGGCATTAGTATATAATTAAAATCATTTAACACAGACAGATGAAATACAAAAAAAAAAACAAAGGCAGGATTATGATCAAATGCTAAGTTAGAAACATGTTTTCAAATGTTTCTTAAAAGTGAACTCTGAGCTTGACTGTCTAATAAAAGGTGGAATTGAGCTCCACAGTTTAGAAGCAGAATCACTGAAAGAGCCTCTCCACGTTTTCTGTATTTTACAGAAGGTGTTTGCAGAAGGCCACTATCTGCAGATCTAAGATCACATGCTGGAACATAAACAGACTAAACAGTTGTCATCAGTTGTATCAGAAGTTAACAGAACAGAACAGGAATGATATAATCTCTTTCTTGTTTTTGTTGGGATTCATGCTGCTGCATTTTGTATGAGCTGTAGAGGACAGATAGTTTCTTAGAAATCTCAGTAAGAAGAGCATTACAGTGAGCAACTCTGCTTGTAACAAATGTGATATTTTTCAAATGATAAAAAGCTACTTTAGTGACTGCATTTATATGAGGGATAAAACTGTGGTCTGTCTGAGGTCATTCACAACACAAACCATTGCTGTGTCAATACTATGGTGCAAGGCAAAACTGGTCCCACTTTGTGTTAAATGTCTCTAATAACTGTGTAGTTACATGTGAACAACACATGCAACAACAATGTAACTACTAATGATTTAGTCATTGTTACAGATGGATTACAGAAGTGCACCTTATATAATTACACAAGTGTATCATTTTCAGTTTTGCCACGTAATTACACAAGTGTATCTAAATAGTTGTAACAGCCTATTCTCTCTCAAGTAATTACACACGGGTAATAACACATGTAATTACATTTGTAAACAGACTGGAACAGTATTTTTTAGAAGTTCCAGCAGTAATAGGAAGTATCTAATATTGTACATTAAGACATTACTAACACTGCATCTGCCAGCTTTCCTAACATTTAACTAGCATTTATGTTGCTAGTGCTGTGACATTGTAAATGTTTCAACTTTAAACCATCCTGTATGTATATGTGACAGTACAGCAGACGTCCCCTTATCTTAAAATGTAATTTTAATGACATTATTTAAATGTGTTGCATTACCCCAAAGCACTGTCTATGTTACCACTGCATTATTACACAGTACATACATAACAACTACACAGGAACTGTCCACTTATTTTAAAGTGTAACTTTAACACTACACTACAGGAAAGTTCCTGTGTAGAAGATACACTTGTGTAATTAAAAGTTAATTAAAGTTGATACACATGTGTAATTGCAAAGGCTGTATCCTTTTAATCCAGTGGTAACACTGACTAAATCACCAGTAGTTACAGTGTTGTTGCAATTCATGTGTAACTACACAGTTATCAGAGACACTTAATATAATGTAAGTGGGACCCTAAAACCTGATTGCAACTTCTCATATAACCTGTTTGATATTAGACAAACATCTCATTACTTGAAAACAACTTAAAAAAGGAAGGTTTGGAAATGGACTAAAATTACTTCATATGGAAGGATCCATGATACTCTTCTTTAGTAGAGGCTTCACCAGGGCAGTTTTAAAAGCGTCTGGAAAAGGATCTGTTGATCGAGAAGTTTACAGTAGTTAAAACATCACTTCAAATGCAATCAATAACCATCTTAAGGAGTGAAGTAGGGACAAGGTCAAGGTCACATGTGGATGAACTTAGTTTGTTTATAACAGTTATAAGCTCATGATAATTAACAACAGAGAAAGATGTCATTACTGATGTAGGTGGATTACTGGGAAGGTTGTAAGAGCTTGTTTCAGTTGACTGAGCTACGCTCTGTCTTATCAAGGCTGGTGTTGTTTTGAAAATGAATTGCAAACTCTTTGCAAACTCACCATGTCCAACACTAGCAGAAGAGTTAGGGTTGATGAGAGTGTAATTACTAAACACGCAGCAAACACTAAAGTCTGCATTTTTTCATAGCATTATTGTAGGTGGAGATCTGCTCTTTGAGAAAATTATAATAAACCTGCAGGTTAATTTTCCTTCATGAGCACTCTGCTTTACCAAAATATCTCTTTAACTGCACTTTAAGCTAGAAAAAGTTGAATTTACTTACAAAAATTGAAGAAACTGGCTGTCTTAAAAAAAGTAATGTGTTACAAAAACATGAGTTAGAATAACTATAATTTTTGTGTTAACATAAATGCTTGTTTGTGCCACTTGTAAATTCTAATTATTTTATTTAAACATATTGAAATTGCAATTTAATTGTTTCATTGGACAATAATTTTTTTTTCCAATTAAGTGATATCAACCACTTTGCTAAACTCCCAGTTACAAACATAACTGTATTTTACATCTTACTTAGTTTTAATCAGTTTCACACATTTGTTGAACAACTTTAATGCCATCATTTTTTTGAATGTGGGGTTTCAAAGCTGCCATGGCAACAGGTTAAACTCAATAGCAAGAAGTTAATTTAACTCAAAAATCCCATTTGAGTGTACAAAATCATCAAATATGTTCCCTTAACTTAAAATTGTTGAGCAGTATGTGGGATGTACTGAGTTTCATGTACAACAGACTTAATTTATTTTACCATACAAAATGCATATATTATGGAGCATATATTATTGTACATGTTTTTAAACTTCTCAACTGTTCTCATTTGAGTCAATGTAACTTTTTCTAAACTTCCAGGCACTTTCTTCCTTTCCTCTAAACTGACTTGAAAGAATATTTAGAAATAATCACTTACTTTGTATTATGTCTCTAATAACTATGTAGTTACACATGAATATCATCTGCAACCACACTGTAACTACTGATGACTTAGACAATGGTACAGATGGATTATAGAACCACAGTCTATGTAATTACCCATGTGTATCAACTTTAGTTTTGCCTCATGTAATTACACTAGTGTATCTTTTCGATACACTACAGATCATAAGTCTTTCCAACAGTTTACATAACATTACAGTTATGTTTTAAAGAAGTGTTGTAACAAGCTAACCTAATCACACTGAATTGATTAATACCATTCTGTAATTACACTGCCCCTATATACCAAGGAACACACAGGAGCTACACAGGAACTTTCCTGTAGTGTAGTGTTAAAGTTACACTTTATAATAAGTGGACAGTTCCTGTGTAGTTATTATGTAGGTACTGTGTAATAATGGAGTGGTAATATAGACATTTGGGGGGCAATTCAACACATTTACTTAATGTCATAAAAGTTACATTGTAAGATAAGGGGACATCTGCTGTACTGTCACATTACAAAATCGTTTAACGTAAATGCTAGATAAATGTTAGGAAAGCTGGCAGATCCAGTGTAAGTAATGTCTTAATGTAAGTTATTACATACTTCCTTTTACTGCTGGGAAAAAAAAAAACAAAACAAAAAACAAACAAAACAAAAAAACAACTACTGTTCCAGTCTGATTACAAATGTAATTACATTTGTGTTATTACCCTTGTGTAATTACATGAGAATGAATATGCTGTTACAACTATTAAGATACACTTGTGCAATTACATGAGGCAAAACTGAATTTGATACATGTGTAATTACATGAGGTGCACTTCTGTAATCCCTCTGTAACAGTGACTAAATCATTAGTAGTTACTTTTTCATTCATATATAATTACACAGTTATTAGAGACACTTAATATAAAGTGGGACCAAATAATCTGATATGAAAACATCAGAGATGAGGCACACATTTGCATTTAAACCTTTAGTGATCACCACATCCAGGATGTGACTGAGCTTGTTGGTAGAGCTGCTCACGTGTTGCTTTAAATCAAATGCCTCTAGACATCTAATGAATTCTATTGCATTACTGTCTGATGGATTATCAATATGTGAGTTAAAGTCCCCAGAGAGAAGAATTTTATCATAGCTTGTGGATATAATTGATATTATTTCTGCACTTCTGGCCAAAAAATTACTCTTTTGCTAGGGAGGCCTATATATTACAGTTAATAACACAGAAGTGTCACTAAAAAGTTTGACTGCAACATATTCAAAAGACATAAATTCACTGACATTGGTGTTTTTGCAGATGAAGTCACTGTTATAAATGCATGTCACTCCTCAGTGACAGACTGCTTCACCCCAAGAGTGTGAAGGAGTGTGAGTGTGCTGCTGTTAGACTGTACAACCAGCACTGCTCCCAGTAGGACCCTCCTCCACCCCATTAGACCTCACACACCTACAGAACATAAACTATGAATTCATCACCATTTCCTGTGTGCAATATAATCAATGCTCCATGTGGAATACTGGTAAAATATGTCTATAGTGTAAAGATTTTTTGCTTTTCTATTTATAATGTTTATATTGTTAACTTCTCACCATTCCCAAATATATCTTATCTTATCTTATCTTATCTTATCTTATCTTATCTTATCTTATCTCCGTCTTGTCTGCCCTGTCTTTCTGTATGCATAAATCTGTAGTTTTCAGGAGCAGCTTCAAGCAAAGTTGCTGTGCCATACTCATCTAACCAAATTTCTGTTAGAAATGTAAAATCAAGCTTATATTCTTCAATAAGTGCTTTGTTATTTATTGACCTTACATTTGGTCACCAGGTTTGGTGGGCCTGAAACTTCCATATACAAGGCATCCCAGGCTGCTTCCAAACACGTTTTCCACTTGTGGAGCTTGGTCTGCCTCTGCAGGAGAGCCCTCCATCTGCTCCAGTTTTCTGCTCTGCGTCCAGAGCTCGCATTCCACTGCATTCCAAGGGTGAACATGAAAATAAAGTGAACAAAGTTTCCAGTTTTCATCAGCCATGTCCAGTGAGAGCAACACTGGCTGCATGTTGTAACTCCTCTGGGACTTTAGGCTCAGTCTCATAACTCTCATACTGCAATTTTACACTTGTTTGAAAGAGAACTGTAATTTTGCACTTTGCTATTGTTTTTGTTTTTTTGTTTTTTTTTATTTTTTTATTTATTTATTTATTTATATTTTTTTTAGTTATTGTAGTTGTTAATAATATTGTAATATTATGGTAACAAGTTGCACTAACCTAAATATGACATGCTAATTTTCTACTTGTTAATATAGATAAATAAAGATAAAAAAATAAACACGTTGTATAAAGATATATGTGGTGTGATGCTTTCTTCCCATCACTGAACTCATTTCTGAGTAATTTAGTCATAGGTTTGGTGCTATTAGCCATATTATTTTGAATGCATATGATGCAGTAACTGAGAAAACAATGGAATAAACGTAAGTTTGCATTTTACAGCTCCAATTTTATAGCTACCATTTAACTTCACTGTAATTACAGCCTACTGTGCCTGTACATCACAATATACTTGACCATTTAAAGACGTAACAGGTTAAAAAATAAAGTAGAATAAGTATTATAAAGAAGCAGTATAAATGGATGTGCTGTGCAGTAGTTGCTAAGCGCTTAGAATGGCCTTGGGCAAGTCCACTTAAATCTTGGTTCTTTCAGTTCTGATTCCTTTAAGAAAGATCTTTCTCCTAATTTCAGAGCATCTGTGCTCAGCTTTATGTTATCAAACTGAAAGTGAAAGTAAAGACAAGTCAGGGCAGGTGGGGAGGTAATGATTCTTATTCATCAAAGTTTTGTAGAAGACAGTGCAGATTTGACCATCCTGAATGGTGTACAACTGATTCAGGAAATTGTTGGATAATGACAAAACAAGCAGTGATTTGGGTGCAAATGAAGAAGTGGCTTCATAACATGGAAATAAGGGCCTGTACACCAGTACTTAATTCACACATCATTTGAAATAAACATACCCCATTCTGTCCTCATACACATATAATTTATGTGAATCACACTGTAAGATATGGTTCAGTAGTGAGATAAGAAAGCAAAATTATTCAGCAGCACATGAATGAGTGATTGTTCTCAAAGGTGGAGTTTAGGGTTAAAGAAGGAGGTGCACTGCACCCCCTACTGGCCAGAGCTTAAATATCTAAATGGTAGATAATTACAATGATTGGAAAAGATTAAACGTGAAATGAATAGGATGCCATAGACTTTTCTTCAAATAAAGTGATTCTGTAGTGTGATTATATATTTCAGGAAGGTAGTTGTTTCCTGGATCAGTAGTAGGAATAGTCTTTAAATGGAATGTATAGTCGCAGCATTTGTTTATATCAGAGTGCACATAAAAGTTAAGCAGGTTCACTTTAGTACAAGGACTGCTGTGTAGACAGTTATTAGTATTATCATTTTTTTTATTCTTACTGTTATTGATCATCTGTTCTCACTGATTATTGACAATTTTGATTAAATACCCACAAATCATGTATTTTTCAAACTGATAAAATAGTATGCTCAAACCCCCCCCCCCCACTCCCACCAGATACGAGTTTGATAGCACAGATTAGCCAAAGATGAAATTTCTGTGTACTCATTTTACTATCAGATTTGAAGATATGCAGCTTTGACGAAAAAGGGCCAGTGTCTTTTCTGTTGGCATTTCCCTTCTGGAGAGACTGGGTGAATATTTTTTAACATGTAGTTAAAAAACATGAACTTCATGAAGGATTTGTGTTATGTTTGAAACATTAAAATGTGACGTGCAGTGATACTCCCAGACTATGACATGCAAACACTTTACAAGGCCAGGTAATATTAAATGATGAATGAATAATGCATTAATGTGTTCAATCTAATTATTAAGAGAGACTTCCTAAAAATTAAATATTTAACAAAAATTAATAAACAGAATCCGATGTTAAGGTCCGGATGTTAAATCCGGTGTTAAAGCTTCTGTTAAAAGTGTGTTTTGGGTCAGTAGATTTTGTGTTCTTTTCAGTTCTTTTCTCTTCAGCATCAAAATGTTTGGCTATGGTTGTCACAGTTCCTGGTTCTCATTCAGACTCTCATTCCATTATGGACTCCACTTCCCAGAATCCTTCTGTACGTCACATGACTCCACCAACCAATCACGAGCCACCCAGCAAATCGCAGTCACCTGAATACTGATTACTACATGTTTTGCCATGTACACAAGCCTGTCTGTTTGCACCATTACTTTGCAAAGTATTGCCCCTGATTGTCAGTGCATAGCGAGCCAGTCTTTTGTCTGATTGCTGTTCTGTTTATGACCTTGCTTTGTTTCCTTGTTACCAATTCTCATCTTTGTCCTTTTGGCGTAGTCTACCTGTGTATATTTGCTTTTTTGTTACAACTCTCACTTGTTTATTCGACTCAGGTTTAACATATTCGGTATTTGTTCAAGAAAGCCATCTTCAGAAAGCCTAACATTCCCCATCAGGCTTAATTGGTATCACGAAGGTGGATTTCAATCTTATCCATGAAGCTAAATAAAGTCAGGTTTTCGCAATCTAGTTAAGTGGGCGGGTACACAACATAAGAAGCTGTGGTGCGTTCAATCGCTTGAACGTGCAGCCTAATGGAGAAAAGCAGAGCCACTTACTTCAGCTCAGAAAAGCAAGCTATAATCATTAAAGGTTATGAGGACTTCAAACATGTGTTTTTGGTGAGAAGTAATACAGTCTCTGCTGCAAAGGCTCGTGAGGAAGCATGGCAAAAGATAGCAGACCGCGTCAATGCGTAAGCTCCGCATACATCATCAGTAAAACGTTAATTGTGCAGTCCTATTATATTTTCCAGAACAAATTAGGATTCTGCATTAAGAGGCACAACTGTTTCTATGCAAGGTGTTGTTTTAAACAAGGGCTATCAATCATTATATACTTACAAGTGTATACTTATAAGTGTAATCCAAACAACCCAAAGTGGTCTTGGCAGCAGGTTAAAGTAAAATACAAGAACATTGTCCAAAGTGGTAAGTGTAACTGTACACATCATGATTGCTTGTGTATGCCCTTTTGCCTATGATAAAGAAGATTATCTTCATGGTTTTTATTAAAAGTTACTCACACTTCTCTTAGCCAACCGCAAGAAAAGCCAATGCAAAAAAATAGGAGGAGGGCCTCCCCCACCTCCTTATACAACAGCTGAGGAGCTGGCTTTGGAGGCGAACCATGGAAGGCCTATTATGGATGGTATCGCTGGGGGCAGTTCTTCAAACCCTGGGAGCAGCACAGATTGGACCCCTTTTGTTGAAGGTATGAACAAAATCTGAGTATGTTGCTTGGCAAATGTCTGTATGACTACTTGTTGTGATGCAGACTTTATTGTTACAGTACACAATGATTCCCTGATTTTGAGGGCCCAGCCTGCTCCAATAGGTGGAGCTTCTCAAGCAGAGATATGTGTAGTTGTAGACACTATATATTGAAAGACATTCATATTAATGTAAAACTATTCTCATAGGTGGATGCCATAGGAGATGAGGAAACCATATCATGCTCAGAAAGCATGCTCAGAAAGGCCTGTAGAGGTGAGTGACCTTTGTCATGTATGGCTAAAATAAGTTGCCAATTTATGTATGCTTGCATATTTCACCTACAAGGATGTGCTATACTTGAATTCCAACAATATTCAGAGTCTCCTACATGTCAGCAACCCTAGCATGTTTGTCATCTGTAAGTGAATGTAATCTTGTGTAGGATAACATTTCTGTGCCCCCACACCCTGAGCCTGCAGCATCTACCTCAAGGCCAAGCAGAGGAACTTCTGAGGTGCATATGTAAAGTCTTTAACTGTCCATTGCCCTGTACATGGTTCCTGCAACTAACCCCTGCAATTGTGATTGTAGAAACCCTCAGCAGACACAGTCCGAAGCCTTTACAAAAGGAAACTTGAACTCGATATTGATTTGAAGAAACTACAAATAAAAAAAATTAAGCTGGAAATAGATTGCACTATATTGCACTTCTCATTGTCTACATGTAATACTCATAGTTGTATTTTTATTTCCACAGAAACGACAAGACTTGACAAGCCAATAAACTCATGACACCATTCTTGTATGCCACTGGTCTTTATTTTAATGTAATCAAATAAAATGAACAGGAATGAAAAATCAAATGAGTATAGAGAGCAAATGATTTATTCAAAGTGTAAGAAAAAAAATAAATAAAAATAACTAAAAACTGCTCAGTGATGAAATGCCTCACCATCCTTCCATCTTCATGATCTGTGGTGATGGGATCAACAATGTCAGGTGGAGGTGGTTCCATGGAAGGGGCTCTCTCTTTCCTTATTATGGCTATGTTGTTCAGCACTACACAGGCAACAGTGATGTCACATGCCATATTTGGGGCACATCTTAGTCCACGGAGACAGCTGAATCATGACTTCAGGATACCAAAACTCATCTCTATCCTGGCCCTGGTTTTTGAGAGTGCCACATTAAAGCGGGTCTCTGGACCAGGATGTGGTTCAGGGTATAGTGTCATTAAGTGACGAAGGCAGGCATACCCTCTGTCTCCAATCAGCAAACCACTGATGTGTCCTGTGATGCAGATGTGCAACAAAATAATGTGAGAATGTGAAATGCTATATTTAACTGTAAGCATCAAAATGGTTGGGTCTCTTACGTACCTTGATCCAGTTTCTGGTATAGTGTGGACTCCCTGAAGATCTGAGAATCATGTACTGAACCAGGCCATTTAGCATCAATACTTGTTATCAGGCACTGATAATCACAAGTCATCTGAAATAGATGTGTTCAGAACATCAAATATAGTTATGGACAATAATAGTGTTATAGCAGTAAATAATGTAATGGAATCAATTATCTAGGCCCATGCAGTATCATCACTAACTTAACAATCACTTAACAGTTTTTAATTTTGAACCTGCGCATTGATGCTGTGGAAAGACTTTCGGTTTACATAGTCAGCCTCATGCTCTCCCAAGGCTGTCATTATGGGAATGTGGGTGCAATCAATGACATCGATTACTCTGAAGAAACCTAGGAAAAAGACCCAAACATTATCTACAGCTACTGACCGTGTATTACTCAAAGATGAGCACAGCGGGAATAACTACCTGCAATCTGATAAAAACCTTCCTTTATATTTTGCATTGGCAAGTGGCCTGGAAACACTACAAACACATCTAGCAGCTCTTTCAGTCCAAGGTAAACCCTGCGTATAGCCCAACATACTGTGTTCTTGCTTAGGTGCTCAGAGTCCCCCACTGAGTACAAGTAAGAGCCAGTGGCGAAGAACCACAGCGCTGTACAAACTGTTTGTGGCACTGTAAGCGCATGGCTCCAGAGGGTGGAATTGCTAACATAAGGCTCAAGAAGTTTGCATATCTAGATAATGCCCTCAGCTGAGAATCTATACCTTTCAAACAGTACATCATCGGGCAAAGAAAGCGGATTTAATCTGTCCCTAAATACTCTTGCACTACGCAGTGATCCTCTTACAATGCGAGCGCCAATATCCACTGGGTCATCTAAGAAGGGTGACGCCATTTTTTGGAAGAATAGGATTGGTTTAGAGGCGGGATTATATTCAATCTCTTGGGCTTGAATCAATTTAACCTGCTCTGAGCAGGTTAGCTTCAGGGGGTACATTGCTATGGTGATACAACTCGCTTGCAACTGAGCCACCGTCGTGACATCGATGAGTCTGAATTAAACACCAAGTAAGCTCTAACTGAGCTTGCTAACCCTGAAATCAGCCTGATCCAATAGGTGGAGCTTGTTACTTCAGTTCATTCTCCTCTTAATAAACCATTAAGTTTATCTTTTATCCATGAGTGTCTGATTTGTCAATCCAGCATTACAGAGGTAATCGAATGTCATTTTCAGCTGCAGTCTCTGAAAAATTAGGCCAAACTATTGTAGAAGTCAAAAATACATAATTTGGTGAACATAAGTGAACACACCAAACATTTCCTGAAATTTGATAGCACATTTTCTAACATAAAATGTTCCATTTTCCATGTTCCAACTTTTGCACCAGCCATGTTTTGACATTAAAAAAAACAAATACATGCAGTAAATAAACAGTAATTGTGCATTAAAATGTACAGAAGTATGTTCTCTGTAGAGGATGAGTTCACTTATTTTCACTTAGAAAATCAGCAAAATGTGTCATTTGACAGGCAAGTGTTCAAACGTTTTGCCCAGATTACACTGCTGATTTTCTAAGTGAATAAAAGTGATCACATCCTGTACAGGGAACACTCTGCAGAAGAAGTGTTAACTTCTTTTCACTTGAAAATCCTCAAAACATCTCTTCTGACAAGAACCCATTTGATGTGCACATAGCTAGAGAAAATCTTGCTTGTGTTTGTCATCTAAGGTTTACAGAATGTATGAAATCAAAGCATCTGTCAGTTTTTATGTCTAATCACTCCCTTTCATTGTTATAAGTAAAAGGAGAAATGACTGTAAAATTAAAGTTTCTCTAAAAGGTCAGCCTGTGCTGCCGGTTGCCAGCAGAGGGCGATCGCGGCGAGGCATTGTTGCTCCGGGAGACTCAAAATCCCAGAATAACAAGGGGTAATCAGTGCCGACCAGGTGCACCTGTTGCTACTGGCATTTAAGGCCGTGACAGACAGGTCACCTTTGTCACACCTTTGTAGAGGGGTGACTGGTATGATGTTTAGCCCAGGTGGGTATGAAAACAAAAAGAAAGAAAGAAGGGTAAAAGAGAAATCAAACAGCACTGCTTTAAGCTAGGTGACTGAGAAGAAAAGAGAAAAGGGAAAGGAGGGGAAAGAAACATTGTTTTAAGACAAAAAAAAAAAATACAAAGCACACTGTAAACCCAGATAAGTCAGCACAACTTTGAGTTTTTGAGTTACACACAATCATTTATTTCAAGTGTGTACTACTGAAAATATGCATTTCAATTACACAATACAATTAAATACTAATAAGTCAACAGTTTTAAGTATTTTAACTAAATATTTAATGTTGACAAAACTTATTTTGTACAAGTTCTTCTAACTTAACCATAATTTAAGTGTGATTAAATGTTTAAAGTAATTACAACTCAAAGGAAAAGACTTACAGTACTCAGAATTACATGTGTGAATACTTAAAATGTTTGTGGCAACTGATTGCCTTAAATTAATCAAGTACTACTGATTCAAAACATTGACATACACTAAAAACAGATCCAAAATTTATTTATGAACTAAAGAGCAGGTTTTCACAGCCAAATTTTAGATGTTTTCCAAACACAAATTTTTACACAGCATTGCTCGTCACCTCATGCATTTATGCAATCAACCAATGAAATCAATGCAATCCACGAAATGTCTTCACGACAGTTAGCTTATCAGACCGAAACAGAGTTTCACTGAATTCAAAACAAAATCATTTTTGTGGACACACAAAGCTTCAATAACCTGACACATGGGTGACTACATTATAAAGTAAAAACAGAAAAGGCTAGCACTTAGCAATATTGACAAACAGTGGGTCTTTCAAGAGTGCCTACTGAAAAACAATTAGCTTACTTAACCAAGACAAAATAAAACACCTCTGAGAATGAGACATCTTTGATATTGCAACAAACAGGAGGAAAAAGTTGTTCCTGTACTTTTTCAAGTTCTAACTGCCTAGATCATCAGATCATTCTTAAGGGTCTGTAACCTAGGTGATAATTTCCCATCCTCGAGTCCAAGTAAAATTTTCTGGACAAATTCAAAAGTGTTGGTCAGTCCTTTGGGATAACTGAGGTGAAGAGCATAGATCAGACCGAACATTACCAAAAAAGCATCTGCAAGCCTGCAGAAGTGAGTTACCACATCACTCTCCAGGACAATGGAAATTTTCACCGGGTGGAGGTGAACAGGATCTTTGACGTTTTCACTAACAACGGTAAGTAGAGCCACCGAAGCATCCCCAAGGTCTATCTCGTCAGACTTCTCCTGCTGGAAATTAGAAACAAAGTGGAGAGAAATGAGTATAGAATACCACTTTAAAAACATATTTTTGACACACGTCACCAGGTTCCTCTGGCAATTAATTATCAAAGCTGTACTGGCTACAGCCAATCAACCATCGCCCCTCCCCCAACACTCTTCCAGATCAACTCGCACCAAAGAAAAACGACAAGAGCACTACCTTGAACTTACTGTATACCCACTTACAAATAGTGTTATGCCCGTCTGGCATTTTGTGCTAGATTGTGACTTGACTGCAGAAAGTAAAGACTTCACATTTGTTCAGTCATGAGTCATTTAACCAGCGCTGTATGTGCTGTAAAGTTTTCTGCTTGCATCCACCTATCACGTTTAGATAAAATTCTATTAGTACAATGGCAGTAACCACCGTTCCACGCTGATATCCTTTTTCCTGAGATCCATTACATGCTTTATATTCTCTGATCCCTTCTTTTCTTCAATTTTACAATTCTACACTATACCCACTAAATTGCACACTATTCTAATAGGCAATATGACAAATATGCACTATTATGATATTTTCATGATACATGTCAATATTTTTTCTTCCTGACATCTGGCAAGTTGCAATTTTTTAAAACTTATTACAAAGAGAACCTAACTCAGGGGTGTCCTATCTTATCTGTAAAGGGCCAGTGTGGCTGCAGGTTTTCATTCCAACCAAACAGCAGCACACATGATCAGTCATTTGAAGACTGACCAAGTGATTAAACAAGTGGAAACAGGTGTGCACCAGCTTGTTTGGAATGAAAATCTGCAGCCACACCGGTCTCTTTGTGGACAGGATTGGACACCCGTGCCCTAACTAGTCCACTGTTTAACCTAAACCTAGGAGATAGAGAAGCATTCGGACCAGAAGCAGCCAGCTCAGATCCAGCTTCTTTCCCCCCACTATCACCCTGCTGAACTCCACACCACTCCACTAATCTTGTAATATTGTATATTGTACACAATATTTATTATTTATTTACCATCCCTTGCATGTCCATACAACTGTTCACTGTATTTAGAATACAACACACAACTGCACACTGCACTGTCCGTTTTGCACTATTGCTACTATTTGTACTTCTGGTAGATGCAAAATTTTTTGTTGCTTCAATCCATCCATCCATCCATCCATCCATCCATTAATATATCCATCCATCCATCAATCTACCCATCCATCCATTCCTCAACCTATCCATCCATCCATCCATCCATTCATCAATCTATCCATCCATTCCTCAATCTATCCATCCATCCATCATCCATTCCTCAATCTATCCATCCATCCATTCCTCAATCTATCTATCTGTCTATCCATCCATCCATCCATTCCTCAATCTATCCATCCATCCATCCATCATCCATTCCTCAATCCATCCATCCATCATCCATTCCTCAATCTATCCATCCATCCATCCTTCTATCCATCCATCCATCAATCTATCCATCCATCCATCCATCAATCTATCCATCCATCCATCCATCCATCCATCAATATATCCATCCATCCATCATCCATTCCTCAGTCTATCCATCCATCCATCCATCCATCCATCCATCCATCCATCCATCCATCCATCATCCATTCCTCAATCTATCCATTCATCCATCCTTCTATCCATCCATCCATCAATCTATCCATCCATCCATCCATCCATCAATCTATCCATCCATCCATCAATCCATCCATCCATCAACCCATCCATCCATTCATCAATCCATCCATCCATCAACCCATCCATCCATCAATCCATCCATCCATCCATCCATCCATCCATCCATCCATCCATCAATCCATCCATCCATCCATCCAGCCATCAATCTATCCATCCATCCATCCATCCATCAATCCATCCATAAGCAGAATTAAATGATAAATTAAATTATACTTTAGGGCTGGGGCAACTCAACATAATGATTATGGAAACACGTCGATTTGCAAAATGTACATGGGCGTGTTGCTATAATGCAAGATGGCTGTGCCTGGTCAAAGCTTGAAGTCCCCCAGAGAACAAGCTGCTGATTAAATTAGCTCTCCAAATTGGCAATCGTTCATCACAGCAGTGCAACTGCTATCCACAAACACTTAAAGCAAGAGCATCCCAGAGAGCCTTGACTAGATGGCAACAAGACAGCACCCCAAGTCCTGTTTACTGTTTGTGTCCACCCAAGCATGATATATTAGAATTATCAACATGTGGAATGCGTTTGTCAGTAACAGTCACTTAAAATTGATTTTCTAATGTTTCTTCATCGCCCCATGTTAAAAGTAATTTCTGCGACGCTACAGTTATGGTAACGTAACATTACACCACACAGTTTTCTTAAAAGCATATTACTCTACGGATTAAATAATTTTAGACATAATAAGTCAAACACGTAGGCAAAAACACTGATTCTCTAGTACAGGAAAATGGTTTCTATGACATACAGTAATTAATCTCTGTCACAGCAACCCTTTTGAGGGCCAGAATTTTTCCTGATAAGGCATCTGAAAAACAGGGTCTATAATAATAATAATAATCATAATAATCATCATCATCATCATCATCATCATCATCATCATAACACAACAGTGATGTAGAAATTGGACTCATTTTAAAATGTCACTACTATCATTATTCTATTATTATGGAGTAATTGATATCACTATTATTATTATTATTATTATTATTATTATTGTTATTACTATTATTATTATTATTATTATTATTATTGTGCTTTGAGTGTCTCTTTCATAGGCTGAATCAAAGCAGCGTTAAAGACTTTTTCCACAAAACCGTGAAAAAAATAATCGTTAGGTGCAGCACTATTAAACTTTACTTAAAAATGTAGGCAAGCTTACTTGTTTTTAAATAAATTGACATTTTACTGAAAGAATGTGTTTTCAGAAAACAAACAAATAGGCAAATAAATTTTGATCTTGAAGTTCAGAATTTACTTAAGTTAAAATCACTTAAGCTGAACAAAAAATGCTTCAACTTTGTCTACAGACATGTATTCTGGGGAAACGCATACAAGTGTTGGAAATTTGGATGGGGCAGGAAACTTGAAGTTTAATAGGAAGGAACACCAAGTAAAATTTCACCTAGGGCACCAAATAAGTTAGTGCCGCCCCTGCTACCACATTTTAAGTGAAGACAGCAAAAACTTATATATAGTTTACAGAAACAGCACAGGTCATCTGGATCAGACTTGATACTACACATTTAAAACTTACCATGCATGTCTTGCAAAAACCTGAGATGTCCTCACGCAGCAAGACAGGAAGAACTGTAGTTCGTCTCATGTGGATATCATGTAGTTCCTAATAAATAATTACTAGTCATGATATACAGAACAAGCCAGGTAATCACACTTTATACAGTGTTTCTGCACATCACACAATTACCTTACAATCTCAACTCTCCTAACCTGTTCATCATGGACCTTCAAAATGTCACCAAGAGCATCCGAAATTCGCCCCGTCTTTGATGCTTTCTGTCTGAACATTGTCATCAAACGAGGTGTGTGACGATCCAGTTCTGCATAGAATTTGTTGGGCAAGTTTTGGTTTGTGATCCTCTGGAACTCAGCATACACCTGTTGAAAAAACATGCCAATGACATATTCTAACATGCATCATATACAGATATTGTACAATACATTTTATATGAATATCACTGGAGAAAAAAATACCTCAGCCTCCATAGGCAGAGCAGGCCACAGTTCAAGGAATTGTTTCACTGGTAGGCTGGTGGTGACTATGATCTGTCATCGCAATGCAAAGGTGGTCTGCATCATTTTACTGATGAGAATTGCATTTTTTTCAGTTTTTTTAACCTCTTTAGCAATTTCCTGCCTGAGGGTTTCAAGGGTTGCTTGGTCATGTCCTTTGTGGAAAGTTTGGTAAAAAGTTGATTTCAGCATGCTTTGGTCTCTTTATGTTTGAGTGTGATGGTTCATTTTCAGGATTGCTTCTACTTCTTTTTCCAGTGTTAACAGACACCTCCAGGCATCCTGCTCCCCTAAGCTTGGTCCTGTAGTTGCCAATCTTGAACTTAATGCTGTTCTTCCATCCATTCCAGCCTGTGTCAGATCCAGCTTCTTTCAGACAATGATGTTTGGAAACTAGGGCCTCAGCTGCATGTGCTATTTCTCTGTTGCTTGGGTAAGCCTTGAAACCGTAAATGGCAGAAGCAAGTTTCTCCAAAATGTCATGTTTTTGGTCTCTAGTCAGCTTGAGCTGTTTTCCATTCTTTTCAAAGTCCACATTACCTTCTCTGAGCCTCAGCTCAACATCAAAAGAAAACTGGAAAAGGGTCTGGAGGCCATCTGCCAAGACGTTCAGGAGATGACACATCTGAGAATATTTCAGAATTTGCAACAGAACTGCTACATTCTGAACCAGACTGTTCTGTAAATGAAATATGTACAACTGCCTTTTGTAGTAACTCATCAATGTCCACCAAAGAGGTAAGTTTCCCATCAAAGGCTGGATCTTCGTACAGCAAGTTGAAGTTCAGGTCCAAGTTCAGCTGGTCCTTCAAAACGTTGATCAGGTCATCAACAGATGCCGGACGGGAACTGAGTTTTACTTTCCTTACACTATGTTTATCAACAACACGCAGTATCATGGCGTGAGGGTCTGTAGCAGCCATTGTTCTGTTAAGCCAAAACGTATTAAAAACTTACCACTTAGAACCTTAAGCATTCCCTTTGTGTGCAGTTCACATAGCTCTATCCTACACTATATGGACAAAAATATGGAACACACCTCTTAATCATTGAATTGAGATGTTTCATTCAGTCCCATTGCCACAGGTGGTATTACTGAAAAGTGGAAGCGTACTGGAATCGCAGCAACTCAGACCACGTAAATTTACAGAACGGGTCGGCAAGTGCTGAGACGCACAGTGCATACGTCGTTGACACTCTATTGACTCAATAACTGCAGAGTTTAAACCTTCTCTGGCATCAACGTCAGCACAAAAAATATGCACCAGGAGCTTCATGGCAGGGTTTCCATGGCCAAGCAGCTGCATGCAAAGCTTACATCACCAAGCACAATGGCAAGCGTCACATGGAGTGGTGTAAAGCGCCGCCACTAGACTGGGGTTGGTTTTCAGGAGTTGGCCTAGAACCCTTAGTTCCAGTGAGGGGAAATCTTAATGCTTCAGCAGACCAAGACATTTTGGACATTTGTATGCTTACAACTTTGTGGAAACAACTTGGGGAAGACCCTTTTCTGTTCCAGCATGACTGAGCCCCAGTGCACAAAGCTGCTCCAACAGATACAAATATGCCAATGGCATAGTCTGTGCCATCAACTGTGACCTTTGAAGTACTGTAAATTGTGTCACTACATGTCATTCCTGTGATGTATGTCTGAGTGATGTTTGGTAGGGCTGAGACTGAAACAGAATCAACTCTGCACGTTTGTGTTTTGGGTTTGAAAAATGACTGCACTGAGATGATACGCCATCATGTACTGGTGTCTGGTTGCCAATGTCTTTAAAACGTTTTCGAAGTTCTTGGCATCGTGCACAACCCTTTTGAAAAAACAATGTTTTCCTTCAAACCGCATGGTCCAAAGGTGCACCAGGGGACCACAGCATTTAACTAGATCAGGATAATGCTCCACATAGTGATGCTTAGGCTGCAGTCTAAACATAGGGAAAACCTCTTTTAGTGTTTGCCTGTGATCACTGATTTTACATTGAAAGTAGTCCAAGGTTTCATCTGTAAATGATGGGCACAAAGCCAGTTCAACCACATCTTTCAGCTCCATCAAAACTGCCCATGCTCCATCACCCTCTGGCACTAGACTGCCTACAAGTAGTGGAAGCATTCTTAGCAGAGTGACATTTTCATGTCCGTTGCCTCCTATTGTACCTCTAGACATGAATGTTTTGGGAATGGGATGAGGTTTGTCAACTTTATCCGAGTACTCATAGGGAAACAACAATATTTTTTGGTTCAGATGCTCTAGTGTGAAGTACTTCATTCTGATCATCTCTTTAATGCAAAAAGACAGTTCGACAGGCACAAAACCTTCCAAAAGATCATGAAGTACATCTGGTGGAAAACCAGTGATCGGATGGAAGTATTGTCTCCTTTCACGCCGTACTGGCTGTCACAAGAGTCATTCATCACAACATTCTGAACATTAGTCATGGCTAACTTTGGTTCTCTGGATAAATTCTCCATCTCTGACTTCATGAATTTGAAATTCTTCACTGGTGGCCAGACAGAATCTGCAAACGTACTCTGCTCTGAATGACTCCAGAAAACCCCCTAATCCATGTGCAGCCAAGTTGTCAGCAGAAACACAAAAAATGGTACCCTTGACATTCTGACCAATGGATTCAAGAAAGATACCATCCTGTTCAAGAGTACGGATATCATGCAACAGTGGTGCAAGTACAGCTGCATAACCATACATACGAAGGTCTGTAACTTTGCACAACACAGCTAGCTGTATAGTGGGTAATCCTGATCGATATTTAGGGGGTAGGTTGGCCAGGACCCAATATACCAATATAAGTCTGCACCTTTAGATGTGGCACTACAAAGGACAATAGAATTCATGACAACACTGACCAATTCATCCAGTGTAGAGTCAGTAATGCTGTGGCCATGCCTCTGCAATGCTTGACCAAGTGCCTCCTTAATCAATGGTTGGGGCAGAGTGTGCAATAGATGTAAATGGTCAACTATTTCTTGTGCAGCTGAATTTGACACGTGCAGGATTGCTTGCATTTTTAGAAATAACGAAGCTACATTAAGTTTTAGTTGATTTCTCAATTCATCAATATTGCAAGGATCATCCTCCTTCTCTGTTTCTCTGTTCTGGATAGGACTCTCCTCAGACAAATCATCAGTGACTTCAAAAGCACAAGTAGTAGGGCTTGAAGTTGAATTAAAGACATCAGAAAAATCTGACCAAACACTAGTCTGGTGTGCTCTGCTCTTGTGTGAGTTGAATGAGGAATAGACATTTGTTCTATAATTACAATTTTTATATGGACATGCCACAGTCTCATGATTTCTTAAATGTCCTCTGATGTGACTAAACAGTACAGATTCAGAGAAGGGCTGATGAAAAGCACACAAAGAGCACTTAAAAGACACATGCTCCTGACTCTGACCTGTTCTATTTTCAGGAGTATGGTGATATATTGACAAGTGTGTTTTCAACGCACTAAGTGACTGAAATGTGCAAATGCAATCATCATACAAGCATGGCAGCGGACTAACTTGACAGAAATGAATGTGCTGTATTCTATAGTGTTTAAGAATATTTGTTCTTGAATTGAACAATGTTCCACACAACTTACAGTTCCAAGTCATTCCACATGTAGCTGCAACCTGAAAACATAAAATATGAATTTAGTAATGGATTCAAACAAGACTATTCAAGATAGTTAACAAGCTTTGCAGTTGTCCATACGTATAAACAATGTTTACAAGAAGAGCAATACTATTTATAATTGGTTTACAGAAATCATTGCTTCACATCAGAAAAATACCAAATATCAGCTTAGCTACTTATATACGCATCTCCATACATAGTTCACAATATGAACACAAAACTGATACAGTTGAACTGATAATTTGATTCACTTTATGCTACAATACAATTCAGTTCAGCACCTACATTATTTGAATGCGGTCTGATCAAATGGAATTCACTTTGATTAAATGCAACATGCACTGGATGCGTTCCTATCTTCGTAAGGAACAACAATTTCAAAACATTTCTTCACTGTATTTTGTCTTAGATTTTTTCCTACACTAATTCTGTCTGCACTACAATAATTATTTAAAACACACAACAGTGTGATTTACAATCCCCTACTGGGGTTCTAATAGGGTATGCAATACAGTTAAAATAAGCTTAATTGTAATATGCTGTAATTATAATAAGACTACCTTATTTTAGACATAAAATGAAAAGAACTTCCAAAGAAGTCCATTGCAAAAAACAATCGTGCTTGGAAAAGCTGAAGATAAAAGTGGAGAACAGCCAGCAATAACAGTAACAAACAAACTGTAAAAGTCAAAGGCTGCATTCAAACAGTGAATCTTTCCCTTCGTGTCTGTTTTATTTGATTTTGCTTCATCTGTATCCCATGTATTTATCCCACTAAATGCACTGGAAGAACTGAGCAGCTTATGAGTAAACATGGCTACGGTCACAACCAAGTAAAGCAGAAAGAAAACTAAGTTTCATTCAACTGTTCAGACGCGGCTGATGACTACCACACATGTCCTTGAAAGTAACTGACTGCTTTGGGTATTATTTTCGAGAGGCCAAAACGAGGGATGAGTTAGCGAGGTCTGGAAGAAACTTCTAATGCTAGCGTTACCTGATGGGTATTTAGCTGCAAGCTCCCCTTTGGTTAACGTTACACAGCTCTCTTACTGGCGTGCGCACCACGCACTAAATCGACTGTCAAGTGCAACAATTTAAGGTGGCCGTACCAATTTATAGCCATTTACATTTAGATTCAAAGCGGATCGAGGCTTGTATGCAACGTAGTCTTGTAGAATCTAGGCCATGCAGTTGTATCGCAGACAGCTGGATATTTTTTCCAATTGGAAACGGATTTTCTTTACACCCCTATTCCCTTCTTCGGTCTGCCCACATGCCATCTCACTACAAAATTGATAGGGGTCGCAAAATGTCCATTTCAAGCAATGTGGGCTTGAAAGACGCTGTATTAGTTAAAACAACGTTAGCCTATCAAAGCATTAGGTTATAACATCTGTTACGTTGTTCAGTTAACACATTGTGCGCCCCCTCAACATGAACTTACCCAACAGACCAAGTTATATTCGTGCACGCGTATCGTGCAATGGTTTGGGTTCATGCGTTTGCTCTTTCAGTGATGACACTAAAGCTATATGAGTTCTCATAGCGCCCCCCCTGTGGGGAAACAAGCCTGCTTTCTTAAGTGAACAAGGGACAACACACGTCTATATTACTTTGCTTATGAAAAAATTTTGCTACAGACAACTTTTATTTTCCCAGCTTATTAAAACCATCACAAAAATATAATTTTAGATATGTTACAACTCCTGAACCTTCAGAACACTTAAAGCTGTACTGAAACTCGATTTTCGTCAGACAGTAATGAATAAAAAAGGCACAGAAAATGGCGCTATATTCAGGGTGAGAGTTGGGGAAGATCTATGTTAATTTCAGACGTTAACAAACACCAAACAATATATGAAAAAATTTTAAACAATAAGTCGCCAAATACAATCAATAAATATATCTCCTGTATTTTACATTTTAGATTGGTGGTGGGTTTCGTTGATGCTATAACCATTTCAGAAAAGAACTAACATTAACATTAGTCAAAGCAGGTTATATAGATAACATAACTAAAATGACTAATAGTGTATGGCGGGAAACTGCCTAGGCAGCAGCTAACGTTAGCTAACCAAACATCACTTACGCCTAGCTAGGAAGGCAGTTTATTCAAGCATTGCACTACAAATAAAAAGGATATGAAGTTAGGCATTTTGGACCAACTGTAACTTGTAACACTGCAAACAAACAAACAATGTGAAATCCATTGCCTTACCGTTTTGGCTGCAGTGCTGCTCTGGAGAAATGGCTGTGAACAGTCTTGTTTGCTCTGGTGCTCCCCCGACTTTCAAATCAATATTAGATGTGCAATAGATGTTGTCTATTTCGGATAAAGTTTAATTAAAGTTTCACAATTAATAAAAGTTTCAAATAGCTCTGTGAATTTGGCTTAACTTTGCTTGCAAGCTAAAGCTATTAACTTTGTTAATGTTACTCAAGGGTTGCTAACGTTATTAGGTCAATGAAACACCTTACCTTTCAAGTTATATTTACGGATTTAAGATTAACCTTACATATTCCACACTCTAGCAAAGTATTATTAAAATTAACAGTAAAATTAACTTGCCTGTAACAATTAATTAACACATACAACCGAAGCAAAGAAATTTACTGAAAACAGTGAACCGAGGCCATCCGCCATCTTTGTTGAAAATTGCCGCCTGCCACGTCTATTAATATGACGTCAGACGTAACGCCGCACAAACTCATAACAATTAAGTTCAGTTAAATCTATCATGTTCAGCTATTTTACTTTAAACCGCAATCAGGGCTCTGTTAAATCAAAACTTCATAGTTTCACAAACTCAAAAAGAAGAAATTGTTGAAGCTAATTGATTTGTTAAATTGAGTGTAACTTTTGGATTTATTAAGTTAGTTTTACTCAATCCAGTTAATGAATTTCAATGTTAGGGTTTACAGTGCAAGAGAGAGAGAGACAGAGATATATAATCAGCTCCCCATCTCTCCTTTGAGAGGTGTTGGTTTGGTTGTTTATGTATTTATTTATTTTTTAATTTATCCATCGTTTGTGTTATGCAATTCTTGGCGTTCTCTTTGTCTTTGAATTTTCCCTCCATGCACGCCATCATTCAGAGGGGTGTATTTCCACTCATCACCTGTGCTCCCCAGTGGCTTGTAAGGCCAGGGTCACTGGTTCAAATTCAGCTGGGAGCTACTCTCCTCTAACAGGGCACAACACACTCACTGTCCCCATGTCATTATTTATTACAATCTCTCACACTATAGAACTACCAAGAAGGTGAATACATAAGTCTTTTTTATATCATTTTAATTTAGCGGTTTTAAGACCCATCCTCATGGGTTTTCCTCTCTGTGCCCTGACCATCCGATGACAGGGTTTTTTTTTGTGAGTATTTGTAGTAATTACACAGTGATATTGAGTACATTCACTAGATTTTATCATTATTGTTCTTGTTATAGTTGTTATTGCATCAATAACATGAATAATAACATTCAACATTTGAGTGTAAATGCAAACATGCAAACTCATCTTCAGCAAGATGGATAGAAATTCTAGTCAGTGACCTACAGACTGTACACCAATTAGTCTACTATATGTCAGTGCCACTGGTATATTCAGAATAGTCTATGACACAAATGATATCTAGATAATGGTGGTCCTGTGGTAGTCTATCTAAAACACTAAAATGTGCAGTGCAGTCAATGTCCTGGACCAGAACATGATATTAGATCAAGCAGTGTTTGATTTAAATGGATGCCAACCTCCTTAATCAGTGAATGTATGAAACATCCCCTCTGTTCTCCTCTATCTTCTTTTGAATAAAAATCATTATATGTATTCTCATAAGATGGCTAGTAACAATCTTTTAATTCCCTGCCATATTTGAGGTTCATATAGTTTACTTGTGTATTGTATCTTCACATTAAGCCAGTAAGTCATGATGAGGGCAATGCACACACTAAGGATTAGTAATGTTGGTATGTTTACTTTAAATTGGTGATTTCCATACTTTACTTTTTTAGAGCATTTTTTTAACAGTTTGACTATGATGATTGAATGTGATTCAACAGTGTACATTCAGCTGCACTTCTTCTTTATATGACAAAAAATCCCCAATTTTGGCCACCTGAGGATACATGTAACATCTGCAAAGATTTTTATTAATTTAGAAAGTGTTTATATATTAAATGTTTAATAACCAATAGAAACCACAAGAAAGAAATTAAAGAATTAATGAAAAAAATAAAGAAGAATTAAAGAAACTAAAAGTGTACCCCTTTGCCATGTACCCATGGACTAATTCTTGGCCACCAGAGGTCACTGTTAGTTTAGTATTGATGTCCATGAAATCATGCCTGTTTTATTAGGCCACATTCATGAAACATGAGCAGCCAAAATTTAAACCTGCAACTGTAATTTCTAACAAGCATACAAATATCTTTTGTTGACTAAGGAAAATTAATGACTACAACCATCAACAAATTAATGTTAGTTAAAGTGAAAGTAAACTCAGCCTATAATATAAAAGTACAGATGTGTTCTGTTAAGGTTTTATTATAGCCAATTATTCAGAGCACACTTCTATAGCATACAGACAGCTGTACTAATTGAGTACAATAACATGTGATTTTATAAAAAAAATGGTCACAGTTTCATTTGAGAGTTCCCTATAGTTTTCAGATAGTAGAATGTGATTCATTAGCATTATTATTTACCCAAAACACTGACTGCTTGAGCTGTACAGTATAGGAAATGGCATTTAAGGTAACAATTTACAATACTGTTTTGAAGTTATTAAGTAATTAATTGGGAACTAAGCAGGAATGAATGAATAGTGCTGCATTATTGCTTAAGTAATTACCCTTACTACTAATTACTAACTACTCAGAAGGTAATAGTAAACTAATAATTAGGGTAGTTCTAATGGAGAATTAACAGGGTCAGTTGAAGAGAGGGCACTTGGAAATATCTGACTGTGCATGTGTCCTGCCTGTAAATTCACTTGGTGAATTGGAATATAGCTATGCGATTTGGTAATTACTGCCTGTTAGATGATGAATGAAGTGTTTCTGTTTTTCATTAGGAGCTAAACATGATCAGGAACAATATAAAGTGAAACACATGGTAACTCATTACTAATGAATTAGGAGTTATTGATGATCAATATTAATAATTAATAGTAAGTTACCATGTGCTTCACTTTATAATACTGTTCCTGATCATCATTAACTCCTAGTTCATTAATAATGAGTTACCATTGTTTCTAACCATTGTTAACCATTGTTTCATTTTTATATTGTTCATTAGCTCCTAATTAAGAACAGCAACTGCTCACTCATTATCTAACAGAAAGTAATTACATAATCACTTTGTAATGTTTTGGTAATATATTGGTAGTGGATTTTGAGGTATGTTTTGGATCACTGTCCTATTGTAGAAGCCAGCCTCTTTTCAGCTTCATTATCTTGACTGACTGTCACATCTGCTTCCAGAATTTTCTAATGTTTACTGGAATCCTTTCTGCCATCAACCTGTGAAATATTTCCTGTGTGGGTCTGGCTGCCACACAAACCGTCTTTAGCCATCGTATGGGTTTTTTGCTTTGCCTTTCTGATCAGCATACGAGCATACATAACTGTCATTTATGAATCTCACATTTCATACAGTGGAAACTCCAAACTGGATCATGTATCAGTTATCAGGTATCAGTTAGCTTCATTTTTAGGACAATATTTGAAGACTCAGAGAATACGCCAAGGCCTAATGAGTTAAATTCTGAACTGCAAGGGTATCCACCAAATCTTTGCAAGTCACAATTGCTATTTAACTTTTTTTTCTATTTTTTATGTTATATTTTATGTATTGTCGTTTAGCAGAACTTTTAAAATAGTTTGCTGCAGAGATTGTTTGCTTCTTTTCACTTCAAAAATCAACAAAATATGTAATTTGCAGAGGGTTGCCCAAATTTTACATACAACTATAGCTATGCTTTGGCTGCTAGTCTCAGCAGTAGTGATGATTAAAAAGAAAATGTAAGCTTTTTGTGCCAGCCAATTTTTTTGCCCTTTGCACCACTATTGTTTCATGTATGCACTTTTTCCAGCATTTTGTCTGTGATTTACAAACAGCAAACAGCATGCCTTTTCTGGTGTGCGTGCACACATTCACTCTGGAATCCACTTGTTTTGTGGACAAGTCTCTTTGTTTTTGTTTTGTTTTGTTTTGTTTTTTTTTGGCTACTAAAGTGAAAGAATCTGCCCTGATCTTTCATTAAAGTTCACCTTTACACAGACTTTTAAATACAATGCACTCTCTGACATAGGAATGTTTCTAACTCTCAGCAGCACATTTTTAAAAACACTTCCAAGAAATCTAAACTAAGTTTATTGCAAAAGTGGTTTGTTTCATTTTGTGGGTGTATACTGTCAGAGCATGAAAATTGTACATTTAAAGTTCTTCATTAATTCAACTTCTGTTATGTTTTCTAGCAACTACCAGGCAAAAACAGAAACATCAGTCATGTGATGTTTTTTATTCTTATTTACCTAATTAATCTGCAAATAGGTTCCCATCATGATTTATCATTTTTTTTCTGGCAAGAAATTGATTCACCTCAAGCAAGTGTACAAACATTTATGTGAGCCTTAGTTATACTATTAGAAACTGGACCTTTCCATCAAGTCCTTTTCATTTTTTTTCAAAATACAAATAAAAAGAGTTTGATGGAAACCTAGCTGATGTCATGTTAGTGTGAAAAATGTTTTTTTTTTAATAATAAACATATGTCCTAAGAATATTGTGTGAGAATTCATTAGGTATTATAGCTTGATTGAAAAAACTAACTTTTCTATAAAATTGTTTCATACAGTTCCAGTGATTCATAACACTTAATGAATGGCACAAAATGTGAATGCAAACTAAACAGAAAGTGAAATATACAGAAGAGGAAAATATGTATAAAAATACAAAAAAACCAAGTATCTCCACTATTTGTGTGTGTTTGCTGCATAATCTGAGTTTAGCTGTCCTTTACTTCCTGTGAAAATGTCAAGATTATTAGAGCAATGGAAATGCTCCAAAAATGCTTTGAATAAAATCTCCTTACATTAACTTACATTGTAAGAAAAGAAAGTTTTTGCACTCTCCTGTAAAGTTATTAATTTTGAGATACATGCTTTTCTTAGGATAGTGAGGATGTATTAGAAACAAAAGTGATAGTAAATATGTACGCAGGAGGAAGTTATGTGGACTGCAGTGCATGTCGCATTACACAGTAAGAGCAAAAGGTGATAGTCAGGATGAGCCAGCACACTGAGTAAGTTTTGTAGATTAAGAGGAAAATTTGCAGGGAGAGTTCTTCAGACAGGTACGACACTGCTCTAGCAGCAAAAGGTAACTGAGGAAATCTTATGGTTAAACACTTTAAAATTATATTATAAAATAGTCTTTAACTTAATAAATGATTAGCTCATAAGCCTGAGTTAGATGGCTGGATTAGATAAAGACTTTTCTTATGGGATTTCATGTGAACAATCAGTTATGAAGTGAATATATTATGTCCAAAATTATGTTCATGGTTGTTCTTTAGTAAACCTTTTTTACCTAAAAATATTAGTTGCTTGTTCACAGTTAATATATATTTTTTATATTATTCTTTTATTAGAATAAATATGAGAAACATTTTGATTTTTCTAGTTCTAAAAATAAAGCTTATAATAAGAAAAAGCATTAGGTTGATCAATGTTTTGTCTGTGGAAAAAAGGACAACTCACATGCTCTCACCACAATTAATTAATTTTTTTACCTCACTTTGCAAAAAATGATTTTTCAAAGAACCAACCACTGAAAAGCGTTATTAGGAACAAAATGTTATAATAAATATAGATTAGCACAATGATGAAGCTGTGTATGGAGCTTAACAGCAAACATTCTCATTCTCATCACAGACACTTCTTGTAACCAGTACCACATTTCTTCAGAACAGAGAGGAAGGTAAGGAAATCTTTTTTAAAAAAAATATGACGATGACCCTCACTTAGAAAAAAATCCTTTCTTGGTGAAGAGCAATCTTCTTCTCATAATGCTAAAAAGTGCAGATGGCTGAGTTAGATAAAAGTACTACTTTTTGTGCAGGGTCTTCTGTAAGCATGAAACTCTATTTATTTTATTTTATTTTTTATGTTTAAAATTCTAACATTTGTGAGGTCAAAGAGTTTAATATGTAGGTTGCTTGACACAGTTTTTATTTTCTGTCATATATCCCTTTACATGCTAGTTTTTGAACACTTGTTTTACACACTACCACATACTGGTGAATCATTTATGGAAACTTAATGCTCTTGAAAACAAAACTGTACCCAAAGTCAGTGTTGTCAGCGGCGAGGCACAGGTTTCAAAAGTATGCACATCGTGCAAATGAAGTGTGTCACAGTATGTTGCTGAGCTATGTGAGTTCAGGACAATGGAAGTTAAGACACTTTGTGACCTACTGTTTGAACGTTGCTGTTCGAAACAGGCTGCTACTCAAATTTAAGCAAATAATTCAGACCAGGGAGTTAACCCACCACTAACTTGCCTTACAGCTCAGCAACTATGTTCTCATACACTTTATAATAATAGCCCAGTACTACCATTTAAAGTCAGGAAGGGAAAATCCCCCTTTCTTTGTGTATGCTTGTAATTTCGTTATTCCTAAATGTGTGATGCTTGTGAGCTTCCCCAAAGAAATTCTAAAATAAGAGAATCAAAATGTTTGAATAAGAGTCAGGAGGTAGGTGGGATAGAAAGCAGTAGATCACAGGTGCAATCATAGTTTTGATGGAATGTATTTTTTTCCAAAGAGTAAGATGGATTTTAGTCCACCTCCCAAAATCTTATTTGATTTCCTGAAGTAGAGGACAGATATTTTCTCTGACCATATCTCTGTAATCAAGGGTTATTTGAATGGCCAAATATATGATGCTTTTCAAAGACCAATGAAACTTCCACTGATGAATCAGAGTAGATGGGCAGTAACTCAATGAGGCCATAGCTTCTTATTTATCCCAGTTAATACTGTATCAAGATAAAAGTGTGAATTTCTCAGTACTGTTTAATAAGGTAGGAACAGATTTTTCCAGCTGCGTTAGCAGTAGTAGCATATCATCTGCATACAGTAAAAGTTTATGATGTCTACTGCCCACTGTAATTCCATGAATGTCTAAATTATTCCTCAACTTCTGTGCTAAAGGTCCTAAGGCAAGCACAAACAATCCCTACTTAAGGGACAGCCTTGTCTCATGGATCTGTGCAACTGGAATAAGTCAGATTTGAGACCACTGATTAAAACCCAAGCATAAAGGGTGTCATAATGAGGTCCTGATCCATGTAATAAAGTTTTTCCCAAAGCCAAATCATTCAAGTTCCATTCAACATGATCAAAAACATTCTTGTTTATTAATAAGAAATAAAAGTTTTCAATATTGCTTCATACTTTCACTAATGAACTATTTTGGATTCTTGTTGACGTTAGCATAATGTTAAGTGTTGTATTACATATCATAAAGAGATCAATTACATTACATGTAACAAAAAGTGATAGAATTGGTTACTGTTATGTCATGTAGTATATGTGTAGTGTACAAGGAAATACAGTACATAGTACACTACATTGGAACACACCTCCTAATTATTGAGTTCAGGTGTTTCAGCCACAGTTATTGCTAACAGGTGGACAAAATTAAGCACATTGTGTATTGAGACAGCAAGGCTAACACTCACAGTAGAATAGATCATACTGATCAGCTCAGTGACTTTAAAAATGGCACTGTCATATGATACCGCCTCTGCCACAAGTCAGTTTGTGAAATTTCTGTCCTGCTAGATCTGCCCCTGTCAACTGTGCTATTATTTTGAAATGAAATCACCTAGGAGCAACAACAGCTTAGCTATGAAATGGTCGACAATGCAAAGTCACAGAGTGGGGCCAGTATGTGCTGAAATTGCCTTTGGAACTAACATCAGCAAAAAAATTGTGCATCAGGAGCTTCACAAAATAGATTTTCTTAGCCGAGCAGCTACACACAAGTGGAAATGCATTCTGTGGAGTGATCAATCACACTTCTTTATCTGGCAGTCTGATGGACGAGTATGGGTTTGCTTAATGCCTGACTGCATTGTGTCAGCTGCAGCATCTGTTGAAGGAGGTATAATAAGGAGGTTGTTTTACAGGGGTTGGCCTAGACCCCTTAGTTCCAGTGAAGGGAAATCTTAATGCTTTAGCAGACCAAGATATTTTGGACAATTGTATGCTTCCAACTTTGTGGGAACAGCTTGAGAAAGACCCCTTTCCAGCATGACTATGTCCTAGTGAACAAAGCAAGGGTTCATAAAAGCATGGCTGGGTGAATTTGATGTGGAAGAACTTGACTGGCCCACACAGAGCCCTGACTTCAACCCCCACCGGACACCTTTGTGATGAACTAAAACAGAGATTGCAGGCCAGGCCCTCTAGTCCAACATGCTCTTCTGGATGAATGGTCAAAAATTCCAACAGACAAAAATTCCACACAAACATCAAACACCAAAACAGCAAAACACGACACATAGGAGAAGGCAAAAACCAATAAACAAGTGAGGGTTGAAACTCAAAAGCCAAAACATAAATAATCTTAGCCAAAGGGGAAAATCCGAGAGTTGACATAGAGAAACAAAACAAAGTCATAACAGGATATCCAGCAAAACAAGAGAATGGCTTGGTCTGCACTGACAAGACAGAGGCAATTCTTCACAAAGTGAAACAGTCAGGCATACATCATATTTCCAAAAGTATTCACTCACCCATCCAAATCATTGAATTCAGGTATTCCAATCACTTCCATGGCCACAGGTATATAAAACCAAGCACCTAGGCAAGCAGACTGCTTCTACAAACATTTGTGAAAGAATGGGTCGCTCTCAGGAGCTCAGTGAATTCCAGCATGGTATCATAATAGGATGCCACCTGTGCAACAAGTCCAGTTGTGAAATTTCCTCGCTGCTAAATGTTCCACAGTCAACTGTCAGTTGTATTATAGCAAAGTGGAAGCGATTGGGAATGACAGCAACTCAGCCACGAAGTGGTAGGCCACGTAAAATGACAGAGCAGGGTCAGCAGATGCTGAGGTGCATAGTGCGCAGAGGTCGCCAACTTTCTGCAGAGTCAATCACTACAGACCTCCAAACTTCATGTGGCCTTCAGATTAGCTCAAGAACAGCGTAGAGAGCTTCATTGAATGAGTTTCCATGGCCGAGCAGCTGCATCCAAGCCTTACATCACCAAGCGCAATGCAAAGTGTTGAATGCAGTGGTGTAAAGCACGTCACCACTGGACTCTAGAAAAGTGGAGACGTGTTCTCTGGAGTGACGAATCGTGTTTCTCCATCTGGCAATCCGATGGATGACTCTGGGTTTGGCAGTTGCCAGAAGAACGGTAATTGTCTGACTGCACTGTGCCAAGTGTAAAGTTTGGTGGAGGGGGGATTATGGTGTGGTGTTGTTCTTCAGGAGTTGGGTTTGGCCCCTTAGTTCCAGTGAAAGGAACTCTTAATGCTTCAGCAGACCAAGAGATTTTGGACAATTTCATGCTCCCAACTTTGTGGGAACAGTTTGGGGATGGCCCCTTCCTGTTCTAACATGACTGCGCACCAGTGCACAAAACAAGGTCCATAAAGACATGGATGAGCGAGTTTGGTGTGGAAGAACTGTCCTCAACCCGATAGAACACCTTTGGGATGAATTAGAGTGGAGACTGCAGGCCAGGCCTTCTCGTCCAACATCAGTGTCTGACCTCACAAATGCGCTTCTGGAAGAATGGTCAAAAATTCCCATAAACACACTCTAAACCTTGTGGAAAGCCTTCCCAGAAGAGTGGAAGCTGTTATAGCTGCAAAGTGGGGCAACATCAAATTAAACCCTATGGATTAAGAATGGGATCTCACTCAAATTCATATGCGTGTGAAGGCAGACGAGCAAATACTTTTGACAATATAGTGTATATACAAAGTCTAAGAGGTGGTAACAATCAGAATTCAGGTGACTGGGATCTGCTGGTTGACAGATGATTGGTTGGTGGAGTCACATGACTAACTGAGGAATCTTGGGAATTGGAGTTCATAAGGCAGCATGAGTCCGACCAAGATCCGGGAAGCATAACTGTCCCACACTTTGTGTCTGGGACGGCCAAAGAATGAGCAACTACCACCCATGTTGCCAGCAACACTCCCGGAGCTGTTGCAGCGTGGACCAAAGTTCCACACAATGAATGATGACCTCTCTGACAACCTTCAGAAGGGCAGACGACCTTTAAGACATAGTGTCTGGCAGTCTGGATGCTGCTGGTGGAAGGGAGGCTGGTAACCATAAATACACTAAACAGGGTGAGTCCAGGAGACAAACTGATTAGATTATTTTGTGCAATTTCAGCCCAAGGTAAGGTCTGCACCAGAGTTGATTAAGACATAGACAGGGGTTGGCACCTGAGGTCTATGCAAACGCTCCTGACAATCACGTAAAACATGACCAGCAATGCCACAATACATGCATAATCGCTTACTAACGGGAAAGGTGCCAGTAGCAGGAAGTGGAGAAACAGAAGGATTGGTGGAAGGATTCCCTAGAATCGCTGTATTTCAAATTCTGTAACAGAGTAGTAATTTCTTTCAAGTTGTTAGCTATCGAGGTCAGTTTTCTTAATTGCTCACTCTACTGTTGTGTGAGGGCTCCTACAGATTGGGTAATGGACTCAAACAGCTGGTGGTGTGACAACGGGAAACTAGAAAAAAACAAGGTCATAACAGGATATCCAGCAAAACAAGTGAAGAGAACGACTTGGCCTGCTGCCAAGACAAAGACAATATTTTGCAAAGACAGAGTGAAACAGACAGACATATATACACAAGCTAACATAATATACACAAGGTGATAACAGTTAGTATTCAGGTGACTCAGATCTGCTGGTTGATGGATGACTGGTTGGTGGAGTCACTTGACAAACTGAAGGATCTTGGGAATTAGAGTTTGTATGGCAGAGTCTGACTGAGAACATGAAGCATGAGAGAGTGGTCCTTTTTACATGAAATCAACACTCAACAGACTCAGGGGCTGCATCCTTCGAAGGATGCGGTTTACGAAGGTGTGTCCTTCGAGGGCTGAACTGAAATGAGACAGTCTACTCTATGGCGGATTTCCTGTTTGTGTCATAGCACCGATGTCCCTGCCCTTACCGGTGCGTCACGAAGCGCCACTCTTGTCAAGTTATTTTAAAGTTCTGTAAAGATGGAGCCAGAAAGCTGGAGATGCTTCTCTCTGTCTGCTCCTTGCTCTCTAAAACAAAACCAAACGTTAGCATAAGATTTGCTTCAGACCACATTCATTGGCTTTTTTTTTTTTAATGTTATGTCGCTATTCGACTCAGTTTAAACCCAATACTCTCATTAAAAGTGTCTCCTCAGCCACCGTTCGCTCCTCTGCTGACGTTGCCATGTTCATGAATCTTTGCCGGCACGCAATGAACCTCTGGATATGTTGGCTGGCGAAGGATCCATCTGTTCAGTATTTAATTAAGTATACTTCATGTTATGTGTTATCTGCTTAATGTAAGAAATGTATCAACAGTACATCTTCAAGATATTTATCTCTGTTAAGAATTTATTAATCATCTACAAAGGACTACTCAAAATA
>NW_023495470.1:0-44104 GCF_904425465.1 Colossoma macropomum
AAACATTAACTGCACCATACAAAGTGAGCAGGATTAAAGAAGTGGAGAGTGAATGAGAGCAGAGAGATGTTACCCAAGGTTTTACCTGAAGAGCACTGTGCAGTGAGTTCCACCACTGAGGGGCGCTAAAGAACACTAAAACTATAAGATCTTACCTTATGAGAATGATCAGATCTCAGGGAAGATCATGAGAGTCCAGAAGTGAAGACCCGAGCTGGCGTGCAGGTGTGAAGGTCTGAAGGTGCTGAGGGAGGTTTTGTATCTGATTCTCGTCTCCACAAGAAGTGAAGTGACCTAAGAAGAAAACAGTCTAAATTAGTCTAGTTAGTTACAGCAGCTCTGAGTCTTTATTACTCTGGATCAACAATACAGATTTATTAATATTAGCAATGTAGACAAAACTGATTATTTCTGAAATGATGTAACATTAAAGAGAATAGACAGGCTATTAAAGATTTCAGTTATTGGTAAAAAGTCATTTACCTCCCTGAAAAGAACAAAGTTGAGGTTGTGTCTGTTGTAAATATATCATGTTGATCACTTTCATAAATAAACACATTAATAAACTATATTTTTCACATTATAGACAACACTGGACAGTATGTTCCTGACAGAAACTCATCTGAAAGGGACGTTTCTGGTAAGTACTACAGTTCTCTTTTACTTTTTTTATCAATCCGGAAACGGATGCCAATTCTAGCTTAAACACTGGCGCATGAAGCTTGAAACAGGCCTAAAATAACAATTATACATACATACATACATACATGTTGCTGAGCTGCTGAGCTCTAATTTCCAAATGAAATGCATCCGATTCTGCCACCAGTCAGCATCAGAGCAGATATTTTGAAGATGTCCTGCCAATCAGCAGTCACTGATATGATTTACATATGTGAACGTGATCATTTGTGGATAGAGAGTAAATAAATAAAGCTCGTTTCAAATAAAACAATACAAAGGGCCAATCAGAGACCCTGAACTCTTCACAAACGCACTGTTTGCTGCTAAAAGGTACGAGACGAAATACAGTGTGGCTAATAACGTTAGCTGAGGTGAAAACAGATGATTAATATTTGTCTATTAATAATAATAAAACTTTTCAAGAACCCAAAGACACAATTTTAATAACACAGACAACAGTAAACAAACACTACAGTACAGAAGAACACAGCAGTGAAGAAGACGAGGTGGAGATGTAATGAGAAGGTCGGATTAGATCAGTGGTGTGTTGTAGGTGAGAGAGAAGAGACGGGTTTAGAGATTTGATCTGAATATATAAAGAGAATTAGACGGCTGGACTTGTGGAGGAAGAGAGTTCCAGAGATGAGGAGCAGAACTAGGGAATGTTGGAAGCTGTGAAGGTTGGATGGAGGAATGTTCAGTAAATCAGCTGAAGAAGAGCAGAGAGAACAGCTGGGTTTACAGTGAAGGAGGAGATCAGACAGTAAGAAGGAGGGAGGTCGGTCAGAGCTCTGAAGTGAAGGCGGTGCTTTACAGGAAGCCAGTGGAGATCATGGAGAACAGCTGTAATGTGGTTATGAGAGCGAGGATGAGTGAAAGACGAGAGTTCTTGTGAAGGGAAGAAGAGCTGATTCTGCAGGTAGAGAGTTGCTGGTAATTTTTTCTCCATTTCAAAAAAAGTAAATATCTTGATATTTCTGGAGAGGAAGGTCTGATTAAAATCAATCATATTCTGGTGACTTATCCTGGTGCGTAGGTTATACAAACGAGTGGAGATTTGAGCGCATATGGTGAATTAGCTTCAGTGTGTCAAATCAAATGCCAGCATACCAACAACTAATTTACATATAATTTACATGAAGTACACGCAGATGTTTCAGTAGAGAGCCAATAAAATGGCAGTATTCGCAGCTCATAAGCCAATGACTGTGCTCAAAGAGTTTGAGGTGGAGCAGTGAGTGCACAGCTCCCTCTACTGAGCTACTGACTAAATGTCATAGTTTATTATTTAATTACAACAACTGGAGAGAATAAAATGTGAAATAAACATAATGTCTTAGTTTATTCTGGGATGGTAGAATGATGTGATTGTGATTATTTTCACACTGCAGAGAAGAAGAGAAGTGCAGTGTGTGAAACACTGAATAAAAATCATTTGTACTCAGTTTTTGAAAGTATTTTTTGATTTGCTGTTAATTTTTTCTCTGTTTCAAAAACTAAATATCTTGATATCTCTGGGGTGCAGTGTCTGATTAACCCCAAACTTATTCTGGTGTCTTATCCTGGTGTGTAGGTTATACAATAGAACGCCTATTTCTCTTGGTTCTATAGGGTGGATTTGTCAGAGAGAGCATAATATAATATTAGTAATGCTACTTTGACGCTTGTCGAGATCATACTTCTCCTGTTATCTCTGTGATGCAAGGTAGGTTTTAAAATAACGTTGCCAAATTTCTACTCCCCCTGATAAAATCCCCCCTGTTGAACTTTACAGATATTTGCTTTCTATGGTATAACCTGGACAGCATTTTTAAATTATAATAGCCAATTTCTTTATGGAGTATAGTGTACATGTGTTTATAGTCCTGGCTATATAACACTCAGCTAATTAGACTAATTACAATATGATTTCTTTGAAATCTCTTTAAGAGAAAAATGATCAAGAAAAAAGTCTCATTGTCCAATAATGATGAGAAAAAGCAGTACTGCAACGTCACACGGTCAGAGGTGAACTTGGTTGTAGCAGGTCTGTTATTACCCCAGAAATTAAAACTGGGTTTAAAGGAAAATGAAAACTTAACTGGTATTTACACACAGAAACAACAGGAATCGCGAGTGTAATCTGTATCATCCACATGCCTGTGTGATCCGTCTGCACGTGATGGGGAGTCGGAATTCAGCACAACATGGTTCGCACCAAAAAAGCGAACTCAATACCTGAGTATGTTTTTCTCAGTGCACATCAGAGCTACACCACCTGCACATCTGTCTGTTTTAACATCTGAGTCTTGATAGACACTCATATCGTTCCTGCAGCTCGAGCTGCTTTTAACTGCAGCAGAACAATAAAATAACAGTGAAGAGGTGTGTTTGATTTTGGATCATGGATCCCAGAGCGTATTTTTGGCCATGTCTGTGACGAAACATCCCTATTTCCTGTTTTCATGGTGGTGAATGTGAGACTAAGATATTTTATCCCTGCAAATCCTCTGACTAATAAACAAACCTTTAAGTGTAATTTGGTCCACTTTAGCTGCTGCAGTGTGAAACCAAACAAACCAAATGAAAAAGATACAATAAGCTAAAAACCCAAACTCTGGTGCAGACTTCAGAAAATGAACAGGGTATGAAAACAGCCTGATGTTCTTTAGCTAGCAAAGTTTGCTATCTGAAGCTGAGCCCAGTAATGCGCAGGATCAAAAACACTGACACTGTTCATCAATAGATTTACAGACACGCATCATTAGCATGACAAAGTTACATACAGACATAAAAACAGTCAGTCTGTGGCCCAGCTGCACTCTGTCACTCAGCCAGCTGTGTTTTCTTTTTTCCACATTTCTAAACACTTTAAACACAATAAATATCATCTCACTTTATTACTTGGCTTAGAAGGAGTTTCACTTTCTTATTGTTCTATCCAAACTTTCATAAGTCAGCTTGGTTATGGTAATGTCCATAATCAAAACAAACAAAACAAAATACACTAATGGGGTCTTCCAGGCTGGCGCTTGACTCAATGACACTTTGTGTCCTTGTTTTTAAAGTCAGTCATCTGCCTGCAGTGACACGGCGTCACAGTTCTGTAATGACTATGATCAACCAGAGGTTTCTAGCTCCACTCATGTGTTCCTGCTCCCCAACAAGAAGGGTAGGCAAATTCAACATGGGCTCTCAGGTACAGTTCAGCTCACTTGGCAATTTTTAACTGTACTGTACTCTCCCATGGAAAATCACCATAAAAGGCCTGATTGTTGACTAATATTCAATTAAGAAGGCAGTTAATTCAGCCCATAACCTACCTGATGTAAAAGTCCATTCTGATGAGTTGGATGATCCATGTTGATTTGTTGCCATACAATAGAAAACTCCATCTGTTCCTGCAGCTAAAGTTACATTGGCTCCTTCTCCAAACTGTGTGATGTCTCCTCCTATCTTCCTGAACCAGGTGTAAGAGCTGGCAGGGTTGGAGTCACTGACACAGACCAGCGTGACTGAGCCATCAAACTCAATCTCAGATACAGATGGAGGTCTGGGAGAGTCTGAACAAGACAGAGACTCGACTAGTTACTGAACTTCTTACACTCAGAGACAAACAGATCAGACAGAACAAACTGCTCTTACATAACATTCTCTGGCAGTTTTAGGGGAGTCTGAGTGGAAAACTGCTAAAGATTCAGGTGTTACAACTGAGCTGCTCTAGAATCAATCATCAATATTATTATTTTAATAAGCTGTCTGATGTTTGATGAGCTGCTCAATTACTAATTAAAGCGTTGAAAGTGACGCTGTTTTGCCAACGGGGGCGTTTCTTTTACTCCTCACTCTAAAACAGTGTCCCAGTATCATACTGGACTGCTGCCCTGTTCTATCCACACTGGGTCAGTTCCTCTGTTCCTCTACTGCTTTTATACCTGTGATCTTGCACAACCTAGATGATTAACTGAATGTTCCTCAGATCATAACTATAACTGTTTCTAAAACTTATTTATAAAGGTTCCTCTATTCTAAACATGCACTCAAAAGCTATTCGAGTGCCATTTGTTCCCCCTTGTAGAGAACCTTCAGCCTGCTAAACTTGAGTTTAAGTTATTCCATGGCCATGAGGTGTCACTCATAAAACTAAAACACCACATTTATTTATGTTATGCATTTAAAACAATAGACTAAGAAACGCTGCTGAACAGCTGAAGCAGGACAGGTCACCTACAGCCACACAACTGCCATATATGGTAGGTAACAAACCCACCACAAACTACCCCACAGCCTGGCATAGACCATCACAAACAACACACACACACACACACACACACACACACACACCATTTAAACCACAACAACAACAATTCACAAGAATTTAGTCTCTCTCACTGCGGCATAGCAGTACCCATGGTTCTCTACACTCACTGCTCCACATGGCCACATTATAACAAAATTGTATGTTTATACATGTAGAGTTTTAGAGAGAGTTAAAATGTCATAACGACTACAATATTAAAAGTTTTTGTCAGAGCTCATAAGCAGAATAATAAAAATACATACAGCAGTCACGTAAGGTCATGTAAAAATACTATAACAGCAAAACTGGACGTATGAATTACGTCTGCTTAACATTTAATTTTTTAACGTGTGTTCTCTCAAACAGACTCAACGTTAGCACCTCAACTGTATTCGCAGGCTATGTTTGCTAAACCTGGAACCAGAAGCTTTTGAAAATGTGGCCAACCGGTTTAAACCAATGTGTTCATTTTTCTGCACTGTTGATTGGTTAACAGTAGTGAACTGAATCTTACAAGGGAGTTAGGAAGGGTGCTGGACCCAGACACAGACAACTGACAGTTAGTAGCTGTACACAGTGCTTCCTTTTTTTCTTCCTTCCAGTTTTACAGACATGTATCAAACAAAACCTTCAGTATTTCGTAGAAAAATGGTAATATACGCTGACATGCCAAAAGTCATGGAATAGCAGTATGTAAATTGATTATGAAGTGGTGTTATCTCAGGGGACGGCTTGGGACGCCCACATCTGTTTAAGTTGTGAGGTGTTATCTTGTGAGTGAGGCTGAACACTGGCTAGCGTGATCATGACAAGGCAGTGTGAATGATCAGAGTTCAAACGAGGTACGATAGATGGTGCCAGACAGATGGGAAATTCCATTTCTGATTGTCAGTGCGGTGTTCTTTAGCTTGCGTTGGACACGGGAGCAGAAGACCCACCAGAGTGCCTCTGTTAACACCAGGACACCGGACACAGCACCTCAAGTGGGCTCGTGAGGTTACTAACTGGACCCTACGAGTCATGGTACCAGTTGTTGGGGCTGATGGTAGGGTTTGTGTGTGGCGCAGACCCCATGAAGCCATGGACCCCAGTTATCAACAAGGCACAATGCAGGCTGGTGGTGGTTCCATACTGGTGTTGGGTGTGTTCTCATGGCATGTCTTGGGGCCACTGGTCCACCTGAACACGTCATTGACCATTTGCAGCGCTTCATGGACTTCATATACCCCCACAACATTGGGAATAACGCACCGTGCCATTGGGCTCAAGCTCTCCAGAAGTGGTCTGAGGAGCATTCTGAAGAGTTCAGACTAATCATGTGGTCTGCACGTTCGTCATGCATTTACAGGATGTGGTGGAGAGGTCCATTCGCACCTAAGATCCTGCACCTACAAACACCACAGTGATGTGGGTGACTATCCAGACGACACGGCTCAACATCCCTCCAGACATCTTCTGTCCACTTGTTGCCACACTTCGCCGGGCTAGAGGAGATCTTACATGATAGTTCCTGTCCCATGACTTTTGGCATGACAGTGTATTTCAATTAAGTTTTTTTTTCCCCCCCTTAGTAACCAACAGGGCGGAACCATAACACCCATAATGGAAGATTGCTCTATTAAATCATTCTTGATGACTCTGCTGGTTTAGTTGGTGAGCTGAATCAGATGTGCTGGAGCAGGAGACACGTTAAAATGTGTAGCTGAGAAACACTGTTTAAATTAGATTATAAGTGTATGTGAAAATCTGTACTCACACACTGGAGGAGAGTGGAGATCACTGCCTTTAACAGCACAGCTGTAGTTGACCGCTTCACTGACCACAGCTACAGAGCAGGAGGCAGATTCACACTGAGATAAAGGCTGTCTGTTCTTGTACCAAACGTAAGTGGTGGGGTTGGGCAGAGTGCAGGTGGAGCTACAGTTCAGCTTCTTTACTCCTCCATCTGTATCTGACACTGTAACCTTCAGATCTGCAGGTGATTTTAAACAAGGTTTAGTGTTATTTTCATCTGTAGATACTCTTACAGTTAACTACACTCACTGTATGTATCTAGTAGGGGTGTGTATGGATACTCGGTTAAGTGTTCCAGGTGTCGGTATCTGAACACTGAAATCACTGTTGGGGTATTTGTTATGCTGCATCACGGAAAGTCGGATGCAAAAAAGAAAAAAAAAAACAAAACGACAGTTCGGTGATGCATCATGAAACAACTCTAGCTGGAGTTATCAAGAACCAAAAACCATCATATTTCTCTGTATTTAAACATATATGATGGAACATCATCCACTAAGGAAAAAAGCTCCATGTAAAATCATCACCATCTACCACTGCATTGGTTAGCTCTAGCGTTAGCATTAGCTCAACTGAACAGGCAGCCTTCCAGCTACTAATTGCTTTAGTCAGCAAATACCAGTAAACTAGTTACCCCTGTCTGTGTGTTATGAGGAAAAACTTTTCCTTTCCTGAGATTAACCGAATATCCATTCATTATCCAGAGTTACCTGTGACAGACAGAGTGACTCCAGGTGAGCCAGAGTATTTGCCGTCAAAATCATCGGTGTAGAATCTGAACCTGTATGTGTGAGCGTCACTCTCTCTCAGGTCAGTGATGGTCATTCTACAATAGTTCAGGGTCTGGCTGTACTGCACTCTCCCCTTATACTGATCAGACTCTCCCACATCCACAGGCTCAACACCAGGCTGCCAGTGACTTTCAATGAACCAGAGTGATTTAGTCACTCTGAGTCCTTCAGGGTGTTTATAAGTGCAGGAGAAATGAACTGATGATCCTTTCAGAGCACAGACATGTTCAGGAGTGTAGGTCACAGCCCACTGCTGATAAACCAGATCACCTGGAACACAGAGTCACAGTCAGGAAGAAGGAATTATATAACAATAATAATAATAATATCGGTATGAAACTAATATCCTCAATTACTATCTAGCTAAACTGTCCATTACTGCATTATAGAAATAATCTCTGGGTAAAAAATGATGTATGTAGTGATTAATTCTCAATTCTTTGAAGTCCCAATCGTTCCCCTGTCTGACATTTCTTCATGACACTAATCTCACCTACGGGGGGGTGTTTTATTTCCTTTAGAAAGACTGAGGGAAACAGCAGAGAGACACTGACAGTGAAAGACAGACAGAGAGAGAGAAAGATGTACTACAGTAAATACATATTGCAGCTATTCAAACGCTGACATGGGGACTGTGGAGAAATGAATGATTATCAGTGGAGTTTTATTGGTGTAGCTTGTTTATTTAAGGCGGCAAATTGTACTGCTGCACAATTTAAGGTGGAACAGGAAAAACGAAAGAGAAGCTGCAGAATGAGAATCGACTACAGCTTCGTGAGTTCTTGCAGATTAAACGTATAAGGAAACCAGCTGAGCGCTTATAAAAGCAAATAAGTCCGTTCATCTCCAAATTATCAATGTTCATCTTAAAACTCTCTCTGTGCCGTTTCGTTGTCTGTGCGTCAGTCTTCAGCGTAAAATGTTGGTGAATTAGCAGTTCTACGTTAACTCCAGCGTTTAAGACCATTTATTGTGAAAACTGTGTTTGAACTGTGTGTTATAACGATTTTACAGTAAAGGAGAATTATTTTATGTTATTTTACCTAAAAATCCAGTTCTGCTGTGGAGCTGCAGCAGCTCTGCAGCAGTGGAGAGATTATTCAGGCCTGATTCTCACCCCAAACAGAGCCAGAGTCACTGATGAGGATTTTGAGGCTAAAGTGTTGCTGAAGTTTAAAGGACTCTGAATGTCTGTAAATATCTTGCTAAAATGTTTAAATTGGAGCAGTTTTATTTCAACAGTTGACAATTCTTTCCATAAAACTGTTTGGTTTGTATTCAGTTATTTCTGTTGATTTTTATTAGGAAAAACCTGGAATGATTGACTTTGCCTTTAGTCTAAAGTTTTGTTGGATATCAGGCCTTTGGTTGTGTAAGTTTGATTGTTGGTTACACTTAAACTCACTTTTTGGTGATCTTTTTGTATATTTGCAGCTTTTCAATTGTGCGTTTCTGTCTGACTCAGATGAAATGCAGTGTCTTGTTCACACTGTGAGTTGGGCTTGTCTGGTGTGTCAGGTGGAGATTCACAAACATTCTGACAGTCGCGCTTTGAAAGTAGCTAAAAAGTAGCCACTACTTTTTCTGGAAAAGTACCTAATTTGTAGCTGCTACAAATTTTGGGAAAGTAGCTACAAAGTAACTAACTACTAATGTTTCAGTAGGTATCCCAACCCTGTTTATAATGCTCCACATGTTTTCAGACAGTTTTGGACCTCAGGCAGGTCAGTTCAGCACCTGCACTCTGACTATGTAGCCACGCTGTTGTAACGTGCAGAATGCAGCTCAGATCGTCTCACTGAAACCAGCAGGGACACAAACACGTTTTGGAGTGATCAAAAAACAAACAGATGTTTCTGATCATTTCACAACCTTCCCAGCCACATTCCTAACTTTTTTGGAACAGATTTACAAAAAACAATACAAAAAAAAGGTGAAATAATCTCTTCTTTGTGCCGTTTTCAGTTAAACATCTGTAAAAGACAGTTTTCAAATCACTGTTTTCTGTATTTATTTGTATTTTACCTACTGATCCAACTTCACTGGAGTTGAGTTTGTCATTTATCTATACATCTATCTACAGTTCTTTACTATACAGGTGCATCTCATTGAATTAGAATATCATCAAAAAGTTAATTTGTTTCAGTAATTCAATTCAAAAAGTGAAACATTATATAGATTCATTACACACAGAGTGATCTATTTCAAGCATTTATTTCTTTTAATGTTGATTATGGGCTACAGCCAATAAAAACCCAAAAGTCAGTATCTCAGAAAATTAGAATATTGTGAAAAAGTTCAACATTGTAGACTCATGGTGTCACACTCTAATCAGCTAATCAACACAAAACACCTGCAAAGGTTTCCTAAGCCTTTAAATGGTCCCTCAGGCTGGTTCAGTAGGCTTCACAATCATCCAAGCATATAAATGGAAAGTGGAGTGGAAGGAAAAAGTGTGATAGAAAAAAGTGCACAAGCAACAGCGATAACTGCAGCCTCAAAAGGATTATCAAGAAAAGGTGATTCAAGAATTTGGGGGAGATTCACAAGGAGTGGACTGCTGCTGGAGTCAGTGCTTCAAGAGCCACCACACACAGACGTATCCAGGACATGGGCTACAACTGTCACATTCCTTGTGTCAAGCCACTCATGACCCAGAGACGACGGCAGAAGCGTCTTACCTGGGCCAAGGAGAAAAAGGCCTGGACTGTTGCTCAGAATCCACAATCCAAACTGCTTGAGGTCTAGTGTGAAGGTTCCACAGTCAGTGATGGTTTGGGGAGCCATGTCATCTGCTGGTGTTGGTCCACTGCGTTATATCAAGTCCAAAGTCCGCGCAGGACATTTTAGAGCACTTCATGCTTCCCTCTGCTGACAAGCTTCATGGAGATGCAGATTTCATTTTCCAGCAGGACTTGGCACCTGCCCACACTGCCAAAAGTACCAAAACCTGGTTTAATAACCACAGTATCACTGTGCCTGATTGGCCAGCGAACTCACCTGACCTAAGCCCCTTAGAGAATCTATGGGGTATTGTCAAAAGGAAGATGAGACACCAGACCCAACAATGCAGACGAGCTGAAGGCCGCTATCAAAGCAACCCGGGCTTCCATAACACCTCAACAGTGCCACAGGCTGATCGCCTCCATGCCACGCCGCACTGATGCAGTAATTCACGTAAAAGGTGCCCCGACCAAGTATTGAGTGCATATACTGTACATACTGTTCAGTAGGCCAATATTTCATATTAAAAATATTTTTTTAAATTGGTCTTATATAATATTCTAATTTCTAAAATCAATGATTTTCATTGGCTGTAGGCCATAATCATCAACATTAAAATAAATAAATGCTTGAAATAGATCACTCTGAGTGTAATGAATCTATATGAGTCTACTTTTTGAATCGAATTACTGAAATAAACAGCAGCTGAAATAACAGCAGCTAAAGAAAAATAAACGCTGGCACAAGCAGCTGTAAACTGTTAGTGTTAGTTGGCTGGTTAAGCACCAATAAAGAATTTTCTGTTTTATTTTCAGGTGAATTGATCCAGTAAAATTAAATGTCATCTGACATGATCATGTGACACATGATCAGTGTTCTGATTGGCTGTTTCATGAAATATTACATAAAGCTAAAACACTTGCAACTGTTACATCTGAGTTTAAAAAGAGCTGCAGGATGATTTACAACTGAAGTGCAATTAAGGTCCATGTAAGTTATGTGCATAGTACGATTTTTTGAGTATATAATGTGGCGTTTATTATTTTACACATTTTATTACACTCTGAACTACTTTCCAGTGTACAGTGCCTCCACAAATATTGGCACCCCTGATAAACATGAGCAGAACAGGCAGTAAAAAAAATTATAGCTGATCCGTTTGATCTTCATTCAAAACATTAGCACAAATCTAACCTTTTAAACTACAAGTACTAATAGAGAAACTTCTTAATCTTTCCTGAAATAAATATTTTCTCAAATCTGTCTCTGCCACAATTGTTGGCACCCCTTCATTCATGTCTCCCTTTGCAAAGATAACAGCTCTGAGTCTCTCCTATTACACTTAATGAGACTGGAGAACACATGGCAAAGGGTTCAGGGGGCTGGGGTGGCCACGGCAGAACCTTAATTCTGTGGTCACAGAAGCATTTGTGTGTTGACTGTGAGGTGTGTTTTGGATCATCGTCCTGCTGGAAGATCCAAACTATGGCCCAGTTTAAGCTTCCTGGACGAGACGGTCAGGTTTATATTTATATCTGCTGGTACTTGATGGAGCCCATGATGGCACGTATACAAACATATTCAGGCCGTTTCCTGATTTGTGCAGCTCAACAACCTTTTGTCTCACATCACGGCTGTTTTCTCTGGTCTTTCTCACAGTGATGGCTGACTGAGGGAATCTGGCCTGTTTAATCTTGTATATGTTCCCCAGTGAAACAGGACGTGGCTGAGCATTAAAGCGTTCCTAATCTCTCAAGTGAACTTTAAAATATGAATGGAAATGTACTCGAGATAGATTTCACTCATAATAATATCTAGGGGTGCCAACAATTTCTTTTTCCAAATCTTGTTTCATGTTCACATCTGTTTGATCACTGTACTTTAAATAAGGGTTAGATTTTTATAAATATTTTCAAATAAATATCAAAAGAATAAGAAATACAGAACAATTTACAGCACGTTTTGTTCTTATTTACCAGAGGTGCCAATATTTATGGAGAGTACTCTAAATTTACTGATGAAAATATTTATACAGTACAGTGTGGTATTTTGTATCTAAAACAATCTGGCAAGTTTCTCATTCATATGAGTTTATCAGCAGATTGAACCCTGTTATTCTAAATATAATGTAAATGATGTAGAACTAAAATGTTCCATCTGTGTATCTCAATTTGAAACCACATTGTAAATATATGAAGAAACTGTTCTATGTTAAACTGTTCTTATGAAATCCGTGTTCTTGGAGATCTCTAATGTGTAAAATCTCTGTGAAATGCAGGTTATTTTCTGTTCTAAATTTCTTAATATTCTTCAGTGGTTTGATGGTGAGAGACAGACAGACTGACACTTACAATTTTGCTGAGGGAGGCTGTTGTTCTTCACCTCACAGGTGAATCTGTCCTGATTAGATGATCTGGTGGAGTCCAACCACAGTGAGGCACTAAATGAACATCCTATGTACTGATTATTCCTGTTCCAGATGTAGTAACAGTTTCCTCTGGGCCTGCAGGGGGGGCTACAGGTCAGTTTCACCACTTTCTGTCCTACAGTCTTATGATCCACCTTCGCCTGCAGGACTACACACACACACACACACACACACACACACACACACACACACACACACACACACAACGTAATCATATACAATCAGGCCAATTATTATTATGTTTATGTGGAACAGCACTGTGTAACTGTGGGTGTATTTATGTAGATGAGCCTCTCAGACTGTCTGCAGGTGAAGCTGATATCTGATGTTCTGATGAACTGTTCTTTATTACTGTACTTAAGTGTTATTTTGGAAGATCTGTGTTTTACTCCAGTCTTACCAAAACTAAATACTTGTACTTCTAACATGTTTTTTTTTTAGTGAACACATGCAACTGATTTCATATCACTGCAAAATAAAAGTGCACAATTTGTAGTGCAAGCTAAAAAACAAAAATGTTTCTTTCTAAAAATCAAAACATTTTCTCTGTGAACACATTGACTTTTTTACTTTTCTAAACTTCAGTGTGTTTAAACGTTGATACTTAAACCTTCATTGCAGTATATTTTGGCTTCAAACTTCCATTTTGACTGAGAAAGAATTTAACTCATAGAACAATGAGTCCAGAACTCAGCAATAAAATAAGCAAGAGATCATAGTTGCTTAAATCTTTTTACTTCACGGCAGATATTTCAGCTCATTCTGTCCTCAACGCCATTAAGATTTTAACTCAGTACCCATAACTCCATCCACATCTAAACATATTATCATACTTCAGTACAGTTTCTACAGACTTTTTCCGCCCTGTTAACTGAACCAAGAGGTGGAGACCTCATAACCACAAAAGAGCTGACCTCAGTTTAAAACAGTTAATCACACAAATAAGCTCTGGTGATGAAGATCTTCAGCTTAAAGCTGCAGTTAGTCTGAATGTTCTGTGAGTTTAAGAGATTATAAAATGGTATCAGTTATTAATCTGTAGTTACTGCAGCTCTGCTGTTCGTTCTAAAGCCACTTCCTGTGACTGAATCGTGTCAAATGTATTAAAATGTTCTGAAACACACTGTAACTGTTATATGTTGAAGGATTTTTAGTCTCTACACGTTAATCTGACACAGATGTAGATCAACGCTGTGGAACACAAACACATTAAGAGCAGAAATGTAAATAAATGTAAAGTTTACCTGCCAGTAAAATGAGGATCAGTGCTGCTGTAATATTTGCTGAGCTCTGGGAAAACATGGCAGCATCACTCTTCAAACACAGCGGATACCTGAAGGTCCAGAAGGTCCAGAAGCTCCTCACTCTGACTCTCCTACACTTATGAACTGTTCTGATCTCAGCAGAGAGAAAGTCAGCAAAGACACTGAAGACGTGATCTGCATTGTGTGTTCTGTCGTCACTCCTCCCCTTTCAGCTCAGAGTCACTTCCTTTTTCACTCAACGCCCTCAGATTGTGATGATCGCCGTCTGAGTGTGATGATCATTTTATTTCTGTTCTTCTTTGTGAGGATCATCTCATCACTGTCAGATCAAAACCTACTGACATACATTAAAGTCCAAAACGCTGCCACTTCAGAGAGGAAAGGGTTAGTTATGATAGCAGTGATATGAGATGAAGCTCCTCTTCTAAACTGCTCTATTTCTGTCCTTTTATCTACAGAAAGGGTTGATGATGTTCTGCTATCAGGTTTGGACTCTCCTGTGTCCTGATATTCAACTTCAAACACCTCCATCTGTTTGGTGGCCATCATACCAAACGCTGCAGCTGTGCATTAAGTTAAACACTAATACAGTCCAGAGTTTCTCACAGTTTAAAATATACTTCAGTGCTGAGACAATGCCCGCAGTCCGGGGGAGGGGGGGGGGTTGTGAGCAATGAGGTAATGACTGTTGGTGAGTAAGTATAGTCTCTGTGTGTGAAACACTGCAGTCTAACACAAAAGTCTGAAAGACCACATAAGTTAACAAACCCTCTACAGAGAACTCACAGCCTCACAATCTCCATTCCAGTTCATCCCAAAGGTGTTCAGTGGGGTTGAGGTCAGGGCTCTGTGCAGGCCACTGGGATTTCTCCACACCATTTACACCCGTCCAGCAGACGCTTGGCACGGCACATAGTGATCTTAGGTTTGTGTGCAGCTGCTCAGCCACGGAAACTCATTTCAAGAAGCGCCTGACGCTCAGTTCTTGTGCTGATGTTGATCCCAAAGGCAGTTTGGAATGTAAACACATGAATCATCAGATCAGTGTCTGACCACACAAATGCTCTTTTGACCAAATGGACACAAATTCACACAGACAGACTCCAACATCTTGTAGAAGTTTCCTAGAAGAGTGGAAGCTGTTAGAGCTGCAAAGGGGGACCAACTCCATATTATCCACTGTTTCGCTGCAAGTTTCTCTGACTTAGTTTCTGGATCCCATGAGCATTAATTATTATAAAGTCTGTAATAAAATGTCTGGACTGGATGGAGATTAATTTGCAAACATTACTCAAAAGTACTGTAGTTGGCAATTTGAGGGTTTTGTTCTTTCAGTTTTAAACAGAGAAAGGTCAGAGTTGCCTGATGCAGGTAAAGTTAGGTTTCTAAAAAAACACAAATGTTCAGCTTTTATAGTGACCCATTATGTTTAATGCAGGAATTAAAAAAGATCTATTAGTTTATTTTAAAAGCTGATTACAAAGTTCATTTTAAGGTATATTTAAGTGTATAAATGTGGCAGAAACAGACATCTCAGGATGTGTTTTGTGAAAAGTCCCCTCCATTTCCACTCCTGTATATGAGTATATGAATATATGCGCGAGGCACAACTATTAATGGAACAGAAACTCAGAAGACCAGCAGGAGAGAGATGAGCTTATCTTACACCATCAGCATATAGAACAATTAAATTTACACTCTCAATCACATGACCGACCCTTCACACGCACAGAGCGGCTGCAGTGACCATTTAGCAGAAACTGAAGACGTTATTATTATTTTATGGTCAAGCTGAAGTTCATAACCAGCCGTCCGGAGTCTGCAAGACTTTAAAAATATCCGTTAACATTCTTACATTATGAGCTGATCGGCTGTCAATAAACTTGATTGGTTTTTCACAATAAATAGTGCAAGTGTTGGGAGTTAAAACCAGCCTAAATAACTTTAGATGAGGGCATTTCAGACCATTTCAGCAAACAAATAAGAACTAGTCTGATCACTGATCATGATGAAGTACTATAGGCGTAATGAAAAAAATATTAGTGATTAATTGTGGAGTGTGGAAAATATTACAGTTAGCTTGAATAATTGTGATCTACTTAAAGAACCGCTATCATTGAAAATATCTGCAATTCAGTGATCATGTAATAACTGGCCTAATCATCACACATATTCAGCTCATTAACAGACTGCATCAGTAATAATTAGGGACTCATCGATACCGATACTGATATCTGGTATTGGGCTGATACTGAGCTCATTTACTCGATCTCATATAAATTCACCAATACCAACATTCTGATACCAGCTGATACCGTGTGCTGTAAGCCGAGTGTAGCTGCTGCGCTAATGAACAACACAGTGAAGGAGGATCTGTTTTACTGACTCCATCACAGTCGGACACAAAGCCGAAGGTCACTTTAAACATTCCGCCTCGGCAGATTCCCATCAGCGTGAGTTCCACACTGTGAGATTATAAACTGTTTATAAACACATAGTCACAACCGCTTCACCAATATAGGTGGAGACACACAGGTGAATTAAAAAACAAAAAAATTACTGAATCATTTCCTACCAAAGTCCATCTATGTGACTTTACTCTGTTTGACTGAATAGTGAGATATAAACATTAATACAGTTATTTTCTGTAAATCAGGCTGTAGAGAGACCGAACTGTCCTACTGTCAACATCACCGCCTGCTTTAGCTTCAGTGCTCAGTGTTAGCAGAGCTGCTCAGTTCCTCAGTGTGTTCAACCCCCCCATTAGTATCTACAGAACCACAGTACTGAAACTTTAGCCCCGACACTTTCAGCTCCCTGCACCTCTTTTTTTTTTTAAATCAATATCTTTATTTGATTTTGAAGATGATGGAAGAAATTAGATCAATGCTCATAAAGACAGTTTACAACTTAACAACAGCACACATCAAGACAAAACAAAACCAAAAAAAAGAGGTGTACGTAATGTTCACAGTTCAGTTTATGTTGATCTGTTACATTGCAGTCGTGTCCAGTTCTTTTGTAGTGTTCCTCTTTAGGCTTCTTCGCTAAGCAGGCTAAGAATATAATAATTTATTACAATAATAAAAAAAATATAGGCTAGCTATATTTACACTATATTTACACATATCAAAGTACACATCATTGAATTGTCCGTCATCAGTCAGCAAGCTCCCCCTTTTCAAGAAAATTCAGAAACACCTCCCATATATCTCTGAATTCATTCATTTTACCCTTCATAAAATGTTATTTTTTCCAATGCAAGACTTGAGGTCATTCCTTTTATCCTTTGTGATATACCAGGGGCTTCTTCCTTTTTCCAGGATCGCGCTATTACACGTTTAGCTTCAAGGAGACACAGGTTAATCAAGGAGGATTCTTTTTTATGGATTTTAAGTTCATCTGGGAATATTTGAAAAATGCACAGTTTAGGACTAAGAGGAACATCCTTGTCAATAATCAATAACACTATGTGGATTACCCTTCTTCAGAGGTCCCGTATTACAGAGCATTCCCATATACAGTGGAACAGTGTACCTGTACTCTGTTTGCATTTAATACAAGTATCTGGAATATTTGAGTTAATTTGGTGTAGTCTGAATGGTGTAATGCACCATCTGCCTAGCCATTTGTATTGAAGAAGTTCTGAATTAGTGTTTAGCGTTTGCGTTTGGGCCTTCACACAGGCCAGACCTCCTCTATCACATGGTAGATAAAGTACAGAATATCTCAGTCTAGGACGTTTACCATTCCATATGAAGTGTATGATCGTTTTTTTGAGAAGGTTAAATAGAGAAGGTGGTGGCTGGAGAGGAATTGTCTGAAAAAGATATAAAAATTTAGGTAAGACAGACATTTTAATTATATTAATTTTTCCGATCATAGATATGGGGAGCTTGGCCCATCTAGAGATTGAATTTAATGTTGAGTCGACAACTGGGTCATAATTTGTTGTGATAAGTTTACTCATGTCAGGGGTTATTTTAATTCCAAGATATGTGAATCCCTCTTCAGTGGAACTAAATGGCGTTAACAGAGGCGGTTGAGTTCTGTTCTTTTCCTGCAGATACACTAAAACTGATTTGTTGTTGTGGATCTTGTACCCAGAAATAATACCAAAGGAGTTAATTAATTCAAGGAGTGCAAAAATAGTTTGCTTTAAATTGGAAAGAAATAAAACTATATCATCTGCATATAATGATATACGATGCTCTACCCCACCAACCTCTATACCCCTGATACTAGTATGTGTTCAAATGGCCAGAGGCTCTATGGCAACAGTAAATAAAAGAGCTGACAGGGGGCAACCTTGTTGTGTGCCTCTGTACAATCTAAATGGAGATGAAATCAGCCCATTAGTGAGAATTCTAGCAGATGGGTTTGCATAGAGAATACGAATCCATTTTATAAATCCACCTCCGACACCCATTCTGTGCCTCCCTTGTACAAAACCATTTTGGTCCTCATGTATAATTTTTGGTAGAAGGGATTCCAATCTTCTTGCTAATACTTTACACAGAATTTTTGTATCATTATTTAAAAGTGAAATTGGTCTATATGACTTTCTATCTGTTGGACATTTCCCAGGTTTGACCAGCAGTGTAATTAGTGTTGGGGGTAGAGTGTCAGATTTGTAAGACTTGACATACATATCCATGAGGGGTGGAATCAATTTACTCATGAATAGTTTATATATTTCTATCGGCATGCCATCGGGCCCTGGCGCTTTCCCTCCCTTCATCTTACTAATTGCATCAGCAAGCCCTTCAGCTTCCAATTCACGTTCCAAAGAAGCAGAATACTCTTCATCCAATGGAGAGAATTGTAAAGAGTTAAGAAATTCTGACTGCCTTTATTGCGATATATGTGAATATTCTGAACTATATAGGGTCTGGTAATATACTCTAAATGAATTATTTATTTCTTCTGGGTCAACTGTTGTGTGTCCATCCTCACTTTCAATTGCATTTATAGCCCTCTCTGACTGCAATTGCTTAATACGCCAGGCCAGAAGTTTCCCTGCTCTCTCTCCCTGTTCATAATAGCTCTGCTTTAGGCACCACAAGCTCTTTATTGCTTGATTTGATGACAATTTCTTATATTGAGATTTTAGTATATGCAACTGGGGAATGAGTCTGGAAGGATCATTACTCGAATAAATTTGCTCCTCCATTTCTTTAATTTTATCTTCTAGTTTTTTAAACTTTATCTTATCATCTTTAATTTTGCGGCTTGTATAACTTATCATTTGTCCCCTGAGGAAGGCTTTAAAAGCCTCCCATCTCACTGATGCTGTCGTTTCATTTGTGTTAAGTTCAAAATACATGTCTATCTGTTCCCCTATGAACTTCAGAAAATCAGGGTCCCTTAGTCATGACATTTGAAAATGCCATCTTGGAGAACCCTTACGAAAGCTGGGTGGCGCATATGTAAAAGTGACTGGAGCGTGGTCAGAAATAACTATACTATCATACCAGCTTTTTTTAATCTGGGGTTGAAGATGGGCTGACACTAAAAAGTAGTCAATGCGGGAGAATGTCTGATGTGTACTTGAAAAACATGAGAACATTCTAGTATTAGGGTTATAATATCACCAAATATTTACTAAGTTAAAATCTTTAAGGCATTGATGCAGCTCTAGCCGTGTTTGTTGATGAGATACGTTCGAGCCTGTCAACCTATCTATATCTGGGGAGAGGGTACAATTGAAGTCCCCTCCTATTACAAAATAACCTGGTAGCGAGACTAGCAAGAGAAACAGGTTTCTAAAGAATATTGGGTTATCATCATTTGTGCCATATACATTTACTAGATTTAACGGAACAGACAAGAGCTTTCCTTGAATAATGATATATCTTCCTGAGTGGTCACTGATTGTATTGATTACTTCAAAAGGAATTGATTTATGTATCAGAGTAATTACACCTCTTGTATGAAAGGAAAATGATGCAAAAAACGCCTGTCCAGACCACCTTCTTCGTACTCTATCTATATTTTCAGGCGTTAAGTGCGTTTCTTCGTGGAAGACATTTGTCGATTTTAATTGCTTTAGCCTGCTCATGACTTGTTTCAATTTAATAAGGCTATTTAAACCTCTTACATTCCATGACGTGAACTGAATCTCAGCTTGTGAAGCCATTGTGGTGAACTGTAAGTGACTGACGTTTTGAATACTCATTCTGACTGCTGTGAATTGAACTGATCATACACTCAAAAACAAACATGTTATTAACACAAACAAAAACACTTCTGTAACCCAATCTTCCTACTCTTTCCCAAACCGAGTAGGTTTCCCTTCCCTTACTTTTCAACCTGACTATGGGGCAAAGCCGATCCACACGCTGAACTTTCGTGTGGAGCAACATAGTGCATGCGACAGACCTAACCTATCACCCATCGCTCACATACAGTTGTATAAACACCATTTGAAAGAAGTTAGAACTGTAAACCAATAAGCAGCTTTCCTCTTTTACACCAAAGAGGTAAAAGAGAGTGTTCTGAACATCTTACTAAACCAGCATTTGTTTCTTGATTCGCCACAGAACAACGACAACATAAAGTCAAATTCAGCTGACTAGTGAATAGTATGTAACATTTAGCCATTGAAACAGACCACAAAACGTTTCTCATCATGCAGGCAACTGCTAACCCTGTTGACCCATACCTTCACGTAGGCTATGAGAATTTAGCATTCAGTTGGTAGGTCAAATAAACATTGCCTACTTATCAACCGACATTAGCCTCATCACAGTTGTGTCCCGTCTCGCGCTGCTCCTGGGTCCTTCCCAGACCCTGAACAAATTTCCTCGCTTCCACTAGGCAGTTGAAGGAACTGCGCTTTCTCTTAAATGTCACTCAAAAGGTGGCCGAACAATACCATATCGGAGGTCGGGAATGTTGAGAGATCGCAACTTTTTTTCACCGTGTCGAAGCGTTTTCGCTGCCTGTGGAGCTCCGCCGAGATGTCAGGGAAGAACATCACTCAGCTGCCCTCGAACAGAATGGTGCCCTTGTCCCTCGCTGCCTTCAAGGTCCTAACTTTGTCACTGTAGTTCAGGAATTTCATGACGACTGCTCTTGGAGGTATATGCCTCTGTGCAGGATCAGTCGTACCTTCATCTCTTCTTCCGATTCTATGCGCCCTTTTGATTGTTGAGGGCATGAGAAAAACTTCAGAGCCGAGAGTTTCAGGGATCCATCTCTCCAGGAAGGCACACATGTCGCCTCCCTCAGCCCTCTCCACGAGCCCCACCAGGCGTAGATTGGACCTGCGGCTTCGATTTTCCAAATCATCAACCTTCAGAGTGAGTGCCTTTATGGTAGCCTCCATTTTCTTAGTTTGCTTTTGCAGAGATTCTATATTGTCTTCATTGGTACTCACACTATTCTCTGCCTTGCTCATGCGGGTTTCATGGGCATGCAGCTGCTGTTGGACTGGCGGTGAAAACTTGTCGAATCTAGATGTGACGTCGTCTTTCATTGTTTAGATGGCTTGTAGAATCTCTTGTAGAGGGAGGTTTTGTATCTGATTCTCGTCTCTACAAGAAGTGAAGTCACCTAAGAAGAAAACAGTCACTAAATTAGTCGTTAGTTACAGCAGCTCTGAGTCTTTATTACTCTGGATCAACAATACAGGTTTATTAATATTAGCAATGAAGACAAACTGATTATTTCTGAAATGATGTAACATTAAAGAGAATAGACAGGCTATTAAAGATTTCAGTTATTGGTAAAAAGTCATTTACCTCCCTGAAAAGAACAAAGTTGAGGTTGTGTCTGTTGTAAATATATCATGTTGATCACTTTCATAAATAAACACATTAATAAACTCTATTTTTACATTATAGATAACACTGGACAGTATGTTCCTGACAGAAACTCATCTGAAAGGGACGTTTCTGATAAGTACTACAGTTCTCTTTTACTTTTTTTATTAATCCGGAAACGGTTCCACAAACTTTTTCCCCTTTTCAATAAACATACAACTCCTCAGTTCTACCAGACGTTCCTGAGTATAATAAACCATGTTATCACACATTTTGGAATAACAAACAATAATTACAAATAATAATTTTTCTACAAAATCTGAATTAAACAGTTTCACCACCTACAAAACTAATCACAGTCTCTGGGTCTCAAACTCCTCTTAAAATCCTGACGTGTTCAAGTAAACAGGAACCATAACCCAAAGTTCTTTACATCACAGTATTGATTCACTGTTATTTCCCAAAACTGTCCCTTATCATTCTTTATGTTTCCATCACACAGAAACTCACAGCAACATACAAGTTAATATTCTTTTACAGGAAGTAAAATAAACTCACCACCTTTATTTCCTTTATTTTTACAGTTATCTTAGAACAATACAACAGATAATCATTTCTTTCCCCATATTTTCAGTGTAATTAATCTAGAACCTTGCTTTCTTTATCAGGTTCTAACAGCTGAGTTACCTGTTCAATGTGCTCTCATTCACCTGTCATAACTAAGTTTATATTAATAAAATAAACTCCTACAAAGAGTTTTAAAGTGTGCTGTTTGTTCCCAGCATCTACCTGCTTTACCAAGACTCACCTGAATATGAGCAGCTTTCATATCTCTGGAATGTTCTACATGTTAGCGCTGTCTGCTGTCACGGCAGCTTCAACCTGCTCAGAGTCCAACAAGGCAAAAAGAACATTTTCCTCCACAGCTTTCAGTGAAACTGTCCTTAATCCAGTAAAATGGGTCGGTACCGTGTGGGTTTAGTGCGTTATATTAGCGTTTAGCTGAGTTAAACCCACTTTACACTGAGCTGCCCTGCCAGGAAAGCTAACAGGATTAGCGTGATGAGCTACTAAACGCTAAAACAGAGATTGTGGTTTTCTGAGGAAAACCAGTGAAATAAACTCCCCCAGATGTGCTGCTGAGCCGCGTGTTGAGCTTCTGATCAACATTAACGGCTTTTGTTGGTGTTTTTTCTGTGTTTGAGTCCTGAAGCGACTTTTCTGTAGAGCTGTTTGTTTTAGCTGCTAAGCTAACTCCTCACTGAGAGTCCACAGCACAGAGCGCGCGACGGAGACACAACTGAGCGCCAAACTGCGGCTGATGAGGAGGCGGAGCTCAACGGGGAGACTGATGAGGAGGCGGAGCTGAACGGGGAAAACTGATGAGGAGGCGGGGGTAAACGGGGAGACTGATTTGGAGGCGGGGCTAAACTGGGGAAATTGATGAGGGGCGGGGCTAAAGCGCCCATTTGAACTGACTGCATTCCAGTCTGACTACATTACTGGCTGTAACACTGAGTGTCAGTATTGCTGAATAACTCAGACTGATTTAAAGCGACTGTCTGATTATTTCCTTAATCTGTTGGTGCTTCTAGCTCTGATCGGCTCCTGCATGAATTCACTATTAACTGTCAAATAAAGAACAATGATGGACATTTTGATTGACAGATTCCTGCATTGTTGTGTTTCCTCTGTTGGCTTTAAGGTGGGCAGTATGTTGAAGAGGCCGACGTCCAGTTTCTCCTCGTACCAATCAGAATTAGGACAGATTTTTAAAAGTCCAGAAAATAAAAGCTGTAAAAGTGTAAAAATCTGCTGCTGCTGTTGGTTGTTTATGCTGCTTTATGCTGCTGTCAATCAGCGTGAGGTCAGACACGCCCACACAGTCCTGATCAGGCAGGAAAGATGAGCTTTTCTAGCTTTTAACTCCATTTGAATTGTGGATTAAACTCAGTTTAAATCTCTCTTTGGTTAAAGATCATCAAGTCCTAAATCTGTAGGATCATTTCTGATGTTGAGTGTCTGTAACGGAGCTGACAGTCTCTTTAATTACTGACTGACAGAGAGAGAGACTGAATAACTGACAGTATCCAGTGATGAGAGGCTGAAACAGTGAAGGTCACTGCAGTTACAGGAAGAGTGGCTGAGAACAGTGACCTACACTACAGCTGGTCTTCTACACAGGAGGAGTTTGGGGGGAACAGGTGGTGCACTGCGCCCCCTACTGGAAGGAGCTCAAACTGCTTTATCTGGTTCAGATTAACACAACTGAAAGGACTGAAATGCTGATGTAAAAAAGGTCAAACAGAACTAAAGAGTGATAAACTGTAAGTGGTGAATACTGTGAGAGCGCCCCCTGCTGTTTATCAGAGCGTCACCGCTCCCCAGTTTCAGTCTCCATTTCCCAAACGCTTTAGCCAAGCGCGCTAACGTTACTCCTCCTAATAAACAGACACACGTTCAGCTCCGTCTCCTCATTATTCACCACCATCACTGTAATATTTCATCATCAACATTAACACATGAAGGTAATCAGAGGGGCGGTGGAGATCGAGTCTGCAGCGTCTGAGATCTTTAAAACGCAGAGTTAGAAAAGAAAATCATCTCACAGTGAAAGCAGCGTTTTACAGTAGAGATAAATGGAGCTCATTATGCTGGTAGTGAACTATGCTGCTGACTCAGCTGCCTAAAAACCATGGAAACAGACCTTAAACAGAAGTGAGGACCCTGTTGGGGTTCATCCTAAAGTTAGGACCGGATTTAGGAGGTTTAGTCTAGTTAGGATGTTTGTGTGATGCTGTTTTCTTATCTGGAGTTCATGATGAGATTCTGAAGTTAGGAACTGTTATTCTGGAATAGATACTGTCTGAAATTCAGTCCAGACTGAAGTCATTATGGAGACCAAACGGGTCAGATATCAAGGTTAAGATGTTTCTGGCTCCTGGTTTCTATCACCACCAGTTACTCACAGCTAGCTTTACACGAAGTGGAAGAACTGAACTAAGGAAGATGAAGGAAAGCAGTGATGAAAACAGCCAGCAGATCCATCCAGGAATCTCTCACCTGTTCACTGTTCATTAAACAGGAAAACAAAACCTGCTTCAAAACTTTATTAATGGTCTGTTTTTAGTAGCACATTTAGAATAATGACAGTACAGCACAACTATAGAACCGTTTAAGAGGATCTACTTATCTAAAATAATGAAAACACACAAGAATAAAGCTACAACAAAGTGATTTAAAATATACAAACTTAATAAAAAAAAGATATTTACATATTTAATCAATCAGGATTCAAATCATCTTAACTCTGTTCATACTGAGTGATCAGAACTGCTGATTCTGGTCCATGTTTGAATCATCATGGTGTATAAAAGCACAACACTGAATAAAGACCCTTCATGGAGAAGGAGCTCAAACTGCTTTATCTGGTTCAAATTAACACAACTGAAAGGAATGAAAGGTAAATAACTGCATAGCAAAACCAGCTCCCTGTTCTGCTCGTCTGTAGACACAGTTTTCATCAATAAAATACAGCACACTGGACCATAAACTGGATAATAACAATAATAAAATACAGTCTAACTGACCTGCAGTGAGTCTGACAACCAAAAAATGCAGGTTCAGTCATAATTTGGTCAGATTGTCTGTGTAAATAAAACTAGCTAACACTAGCGCAGCCTCGTGTGGCTCTAACAGTAAAATAACTGAAATGGTCGTTCTGATAATCCCAGCTTCAGTATGTTGGTCTGTAAGTGGTATTAATTATGAATATAGAAGCTGATATTGAACATTTCAGCACTTTACTGTGATATTTAGATTTTTCTGGGTCCACAGTCGGGAGCAGTGAGGACCCACAGCAATGCACTCAGTCTTTACTGTGAGTTTCCCAGAATTCCTTAATGGAGAAGAGGCTGCATTTTACTGACCAACCAGTAGGTGGTGCTGAACCCGTGATATTAATCACACTGTGCACACAACTCTACTCATTACTGCTCTTCTGTAACTCTCTAGAACCCAAACAACGCTCTCTAAAACCCAGCAGTGCTTTCAGTGCTTTATTAGAACGAAACAGCCGATCACAGTGAACATCATTTAAAGGAAATTAGGCTCTGATTTCTGATTCATGCTGACTTTAAATGTTTGAGGTTGAGGTAAATGAGGTGAGGAAAACTGCACCGCTGTGTTCAGTAGATCTGTTAGAAAAGCAGAACAATAACATCCTTTACAGTCTCACTTTCCCCAATTCTACTGTTTTTATATTACTATTGTGGTCCTATTTAATAATTTGCATTCAATATGTGCAAAATTACTGTTTTAATATTCATTTTGCCTCACTAAACATTATATTAAAGCAATGCATATTTACAATGAAATAATACTGTTCAGTAAACTAATAATAATAATAATAATAATAATAATAATAACAAACAGCTCCAAAGGGTTTACAGTGTGAACTTAAAACATCAGAGAAAGAAAAGAAACAAAAGGTAGTCAAATAAAATTGGCAAACAAGGTGCAACAAAAACAGCAACAAAAAAAGTTAATGAAAACAGTTCAAACAATTAAAAACAAAAAAATAATAAAAAGTAAAATAATTAGAATAATATAAGTAATGTAAAAGTCACATTACAGTAAAAGTAAGGAAATCTTTTAAAAGTAACTTTTTAAAGTTTTTTTTAAATCACTATAAAAGAAGACGAATGTTTATTGATCATGTGTTTCACATCTTTGGTGCATAAAAAAACAAAAGTCTGCTTCACCACTTTTCCTAAGTTTAATTAGTGGAAAATGGAGAAGGCAGCACTGGATGATCTCAGAGCTCGATGTGGATCAGAGTTTATGAGGCTTTCAGAGACGTATGAAGGAGCTGCACCACTAAGAGATTCAGAAACTACTAATAAAACATTACAGTCAGTTCTAAAGGAAGCAGCCAGTGGAGTGATGATAAAACTGCTCTCATATGATCTCGTTATCTAGTACGTGTTAATGTTCTCACTGCTGCGTTTTGTACAGGCTCTGTTGTGCTTGTTGGTCCTGTGAGCAACACATTACAGTAATGAAGGTGAGAAAACAAAAGCATGGATCAGTTTTCTGGCCCTGAAACTGGTAAAGCTATGAAGTTTTAAAAACATTATGACTGCATATTTCTATCTGCTGCCTCTTTCCATCTAATAGGCATGGAGCGTTTTTTTCCTAAATCCATCAAAAGCTATAGTGATTTTATTTCTGTACTGCACTAAATCTAATTAAACAGGACTAATTAAGCTCTCTTTGTAATGAATCATGCAGCTGGTCAGTGTTAAAGTACGATATCCACAAAATACTCAGAAAAGTACATTGTGACGAGATTCACCACAAAAATGATAAATATCTTCATATTGTTCACCGCTATTGGTTCGTCTGCTGGAGAGGTGGGAGCTTTTATCTTCTCATGTTCTTCTGGACTGTGCTGTAGAGCGGAGTTTCATCATTCCTGCAAACATTTGCAACAGTAAGATCATATTATTGTCTCCTTTAATGCAGCGGGGGCATTTCACACATTCATAAACACGTTCTGAGGTGCTACACGCCTTTCAAGATTAATCAGTTTCTACACTGTGATTTGATCAGGAAAAACACTAACATTCATTTCCGTGATAATAAATCAAAGCTCATGAGGAGAAACTGCACTTTGTGCAATTCTTCACCTACTGGGTCCTTCACTGGTGTCAGAAGTGGGATAAAAACTTGCTTGTTTTCTTTACGACTAATGAGTATCCACCATCTTAAAAAGCACATATCACACATAACCTAACTTGGCATGTATAACTGATTAATCAAGCTAGCTGATCCAGAGTGATGAAGTGCTGGGATTCAAGAAAAGCTCCAAAGATTCATGATGATGAAGAGAGTTCTGAAGTTTGGAGGGGAGATGAAGCTCCTCCATCTCTCCTGCATCCGTGCTTGAAATCTGCGTCACCAGCGTAGCTACGTAGTTACTGACGTGTACGCATTACCATGGCAACCCATGCAGATAGACTGGTGATGTCTGGACACACAAATCTGATCTGATTACTCGCAAATAACAGAGCGGAGAGTCGTCGCAAAAGATCTGATTTGAGAAACAAATTTGCTTTCCCTGCAGACTTAGACGTTATGAACTAATAGCTGGGTAATGTTTTTAGTGAGGTTAATATCAATCAAGCGTCTTTGGCAACACTTCAGTTGGATTTCTCACTGTAGATACCTTACACTGTATTTAACTTACATGCAACTAAATATCTACTAAATTTAGCTGAACTTTTCCAAATCACAACTGTGATCCTAACCTCAACCCTAAACTTAACTCTGGGACTAATCCTGACCCTAAAGCTGTCGAGTATGAACTGGGTTTCAGCATAGTTTGTTAATAATAAATAAATAAATAATAATAAATAATTAATAGGGGGCTATTAAAAAAAATGAGACTTTGCACTCATCAGAGAATTAAGACCAGCGATGCATGATAATATCTGAGATATGAGGAATATCTGCAGATATTAGCTTAAAAAAAGCATCGGCATCAGACCCGTGTTTAGGATTGGCCGATATTTTGAACCAACATTTGTTTATGTAGCTATTGAACTCCAGAACAGCAGAACGTTTGGGACGCTGGGATACTGCAGTAAAATATCTGCATTTTATTAGTGTTACTGCATCTGTAACCCTACAGACACAGATATTAGATTTCTCAGTAATGCAAACTACATAGCAGTGAGTGGAAAATGTCCTTCATACTGCAAACTTTAAGCCAGCAGTGAACTGATGTTCATTCCATCAGTGCAGGTAAAAAACAAAAAGGTATGAAATAAGCATTAAAATTAAATTTAACAGGGGCTGCTGACTGTCTGTGCTGCAGAGAATCTATTTCCAGAGAAAGCTGAAGAAGTGAGCTGTGAGTGTCAGAATAAACTGCTTCACTGTTATTTGTGTTGCTTACTGAGCAGTTCTTGGTTTAGCAGTGTTCACTGCAGCGTACTGCACTTCCTCTTCTTTACCCAGAGAGTTTGACTGTTGGACAGCGGAGTAGAGAGGAACGTCCTTCGTCTGAGAGTGTGAGAAATGAACGGTGGAGTACTGAACATCATCCTGATCATCTGAGGATGCAGCTCTTGAGGGGTCAGAGGTCACAGCCAGGGTGGAGACATCATCATACACAGGAGCAGAAGCTCCCTGAGAGAGAGAGAGAGAGAGAGAGAGAGATGAAAACAGATATACCGAACCAACTGACCGGGCTTAAAAATTCTGGTGTTCATCATATTTGGGGTTTATTTTGTTAGTCGGTGCAGCAGGAGCTGAAAAAGTTCTATTGGAGAACCTTTTATGTGAGCCATACCAACCTGTGTAGAACAGAATTAGAGCTCTGTTTAAACAAGAACATTGGTCAGTTCATGAATTCCTTGATGTAATTAAAACTGAACTCAAATGACTCCCTCATTAAAACTCACCTCTCCACTGCTCTCCTCTCTCTCTCTGCTGGTCACTGCTGCTTGTCTCCTGTTGGAGTTTTCACAGGAAAATGACCTTCAGACTCACATCTCCAGCATTAAATCAACTCCTGTTAATGTTCTGAAACTGCACACCGTCTATTTTACTCTCTACTGTATTAAACTGCTTATATTAGAGTGAAGAAGCTAAACTGCAGCACAGCTTACAGGCAGCATTTGGAGGATGTATCATATCTTACAGTGTTCAGATTCTCACCTCATCCACAAAAAGACTGCAGTGAATATCAGAAGTAAAACCACGGCGACTCCAGAAACTGCATATGCTGAAGTCCTGTTATCTGTATTAGTGCGGATTTTCACTGGTGGAAGAAGTACAGAAAAGTCAAGTATGTGAGTGAAAACTAAAAATATACTTGAAAGTACAGAAGTAAATTTATTATATATTACAATGAAAGTGAAGAAGTTTGGGGGTATTTTTTTTATCTTTGCTTCAGCTTTACAGAGATTTACAAAGGTTATTTTGCAGAGCAATGATAACAATAACAAAAATAAAAAAAAATGTACTAATAATAAACACTTATGTCCAGTAATTTTAATTTTAATTTTAATTTAATTCTTAACTCTGACAAGGGAGCAAACCGTGCAAGCTAAAGCTTAAATCTTTGTGAAATAGAAGAACATAATAAGAGTGCAGTTCAGTAAATGTTGTGATTGTAGAATAGATTGTATTCGATTCACGTCACTCTGGTTACTGCCAACATTTTGTTGACACCCCACCGGTCAGTGCGGCGATGACAGCAGCTCTCACAGAGCCACTGTTTGTACAGTGTTAGTTTATAAAACATCCTGACAGATAAAATACAACCATGGTGAGCTGCACAGTTCACAGTTAAAGAAACAACAACAACAATAAACAACAAAAAAGAATCCTGGCTGTTTGATGTTGTGGGGTAAAGAAGCTGAAGAGCTGATCCAGAGAATAAACAGGAAAAACTTTTAACCATAACTCACAAGAGGACACAGACTGGTCAACTGATCGACTTTACTGCTCGATGATGTCGCCTTAATCTTGACAGAGAAGACAGCAGGTGAGGAGGCTGTGGTTTCCGGGTCCGTATCTCTGGTTTCCTGAAGGCTATGAATGAGATCCAGGGAAAGGGCTCGTCTTGCTGTACTGAGCTGTGGAGTTTGGTCTTGTTATGGATTTTTAAAGTCAGATTTTTTTAAGGTGGTTAACTGCAAAGCATCCCTTCTCCTTTGGTTTTATTAATGACATCATCAGCGATTTGTCGACTTCGACTCTCAGGACAGAACTGTCACCTTTAAAACACCTGAAGTCATGAAACCTAAATGTAGTATTAATGTAGGACAGTGGTTTCCAAATCAGTCCTCAGGGACCCCCAGACACAAAAGGATAGAGCAAACACTGAGGACCGTCTAGAGGTTCCTGAGGACCGGTCTGAGGACCACTGATGTAGAATATCACCAGGGCTGGGCAATATGACAATATTTATCTTTATCACAATCAATAACGCCACAATGTGTCACATTACGTCAGTATTTTCCTGCATGTTTCTCTGCAAAGAGAGCGAGTCAGTCATGTTTAACTGTGTGAAGTGCAGTTCAGTGTGAAACACTGAATGAACTAATCTGCACTGTTTTTAATATTTTAAATGTGGCACTGCTGATCACTTCCTGTCTGCTCCAATAGATGTTGGAAAAAGCGAATATCATGACTTATCGTTTGTTCTGTCCTTGTTATGTTAAATAGCACCCCCTGCTGAGGACGTCTAGTTTGGCAGCCTTTGTCTTTCCCTTGCTAGGGCAAAGCAGCAAACAGCTCAGTCTGCTCCTCCAGCTGCCACGTTTGGCTGTGTAAAGTTAATCTGGTGTCTTCTCCAGTCACCCTGTACTGCTGTACATTACTGAACATGCTACAGCTCTAAGAGTGAAGTGTATTTTGAAAGGAACCTTTTTATAGAAGAAGGTAATAACACTCTTATCATTGAGGTTAAGCTGATGTCTGAAGTTCCAAGTATCTAGGAGTTCCCTGTGTGCTCTGTTTGTGCAGGGGATAGGAATGTGAACCAGGGGGGGGCCTCCGGGTCCATAGCCCCTTAATTTAAAGGTCCAGAGGAAGGGGGCCTCTTACTTTCTCCCTTCTTCTCTTAGGTCCAAACAGATGAGATCATTTTAAAAAGAACCATATGCTCTGTCTCCTGTTTCAACAACAAGAACCATATATATATGCTGTTGGTCAGTCTGTTCGGGGGGGGACATTTAGAATTGGCACGGATCCTCTCCCAGGTGCTTTATAGTGCTTGATATGATGCTGTTTTACTATGTAATAAATCTTTTGCTAGCAACTCAGTGTCGGCGGAGTTTTTCTTAACAACATCTACACACCATCGCCACTAAATAAACAACAAGAGCATTACTCACTCTGTATATTGTTATTCCTATTTTTCCCTATAGTTTCACTCCTATTCACTCAGTGCATCAATGTGCAGCTCAGTAAAGCCCTGGAGCTTGGAGGCTCTATCTGACTCCCATGTATTCGTCTGAATGGAGTTTGGCTTGCCGTTGAATTGTGTACATATATACACAGGAGGAGAACAGAACATTGTTTATCACTGAAACTTTCTGAAATATTGAGATACTTTTTTCTGCCATATCGCCCACACTGGGATATCACATCACGTAACATTTGAAAGTTAAGTGGGAACACTGGGTTCTAGCTGTGGTTTTAAATATATCATTAAATGAACGACGGATTTTTAAACCAACAGTAAACACTGGGGGCTGTTATCATGGTAACTTGGCTAACCGTCACCAGGCAGAGACGGTTAATGTCCACAGAATGGAAATGTCCTTTATTTGGGCTACACAGCATGTAGCTCTCTGCATCTGGTGGCTAACGAAAGGACCACCTCTGTCTAAAATAGAAGTCGTGTTTAGACGGCTACGTACTCCATACACAGTACTGTAACCATCTCTGAACTCACTGGCACTCAGTGACAAACAGCTTTGTTATGTACATGATAAGTGCTAACACTGATTAATCAAGGCTGGATGAGCACTTTTTCACACATTACAGGGAGAAACAAACACAAATGAACTGAACACACAGCACAGAGCTCAGTCTCCACATTACTGTAGTACTGATATACAGTTACCTGTTTATTTTCCACTCCTGCTGTTATAAAGATGTACACAGTCACATGACTCTAGTAACAGAGACCAGGATGAGGACCTAAAGTGCTGCACTGAGACCTAAAACTAGCAGGAATCCATCTTTTTCATACTGATCTCTGTGTAGGAAAGAAGGTGACTGAATCAGCCCATAACATACCTGATGTAAAAGTCCATTCTGATGAGTTGGATGATCCTAATCGATTCTCTGCCATACAGTAGAAAACTCCATCTGTTCCTGCAGCTAAAGTTAAATTGGCTCCTTCTCCAAACTGTGAGATGTCTCCTCCTATCTTCCTGAACCAGGTGTAAGAGCTGGCAGGGTTGGAGTCACTGACACAGACCAGCGTGACTGAGCTGTTAAACTCAATCTCAGATACAGATGGAGGTCTGGGAGAGTCTGAACAGGACAGAGACTCGACTAGTTACTGAACTTCTTACACTCAGAGACAAACAGATCATACAGAACAAACTGCTATATATCACACACACACACACACACACACACACACACACACATAATTATGTATGTAACCCACCTAAAGTGAAGATTTATTTTCATTCCATGTTTTGTACCACACTCAAAGTAGAGATAGTCTGGGTCGGCTCAGAAAGCTGGTCCAAACCAGTTTTTCTCATGTCAGTCAGTGAGAGTTAGCATGTTATGCTGCTAACTAAAAGAGTAGGTGAAAACTGCTCAAACGTTTTTTTATTAGAAAGAACAAAAAGCCAGTTGGAGTGGTGATGGCACGGTTTGGATTTGTAAATGATTTCAGGTTGATGTTTTTATTAGTGTTCTTTGGAAAGCGGAATGCTAGTGCTCAGCTTTGTTAAGAGCCAACTACATAGTTAAAGTTGTCTGTACTGTAATTCGATGCCTAACGCATGAATTTACTAGAGGAGAGATTTTCAGATTTAAGATTTTCAGCTGTAAGGTCTTTAGAATTGATCCTGAAGTAATCTGTCAGATGTTGATGAGTAGAGTGTTCAATAAGTAAAGCATTTTTCACTGTACAGAAGCAAAATGTTTACTATTCACAGAATTTTCCGTAATGCATTTACATGAGGAATACAGACTGGGAGCGAGACCAGAACGGCGAGCCAGGACCACGTGTTGAAGCCGTCTGCCCTGCGTGTTGTTCCTCCACGGGCAGAGACAGAACAGGAGAAACAGATCAGCTCTTTCTTATGAACTGAACAAAGATTCATCCCAAAGAAGAGAAAAGAAGCTACGTACACGCATATTCACAGAAAAGCTGCACAGCGGTCTCGAGCTTCAGACTTCACTTCAGAGACAGTGAACCTGAGCAGCTCTGAGTTTAAGTTTTTCTTTGTTTTTCTGTGTGTAACTATTTGTTTCCTTGTTTTGTATTTGATTGTTGAGCTAACAGTATATTCACCTTCTTTATTTTCCTTCAAGCTTTTGTCGGGTCTCATTCTTTCCATCCTCCTTGTTTTGAACCTAGCAAACATGACCGTTGTGGATTTCTCCATACCAGTGAGAGTGTTACATGTATTAAACTGCATTTAATACTACTACTACTACTACTAATGATAATAATAATAATAATAATAATAATAATAATGAGTTTGATTTGCACAGCGCCTCTTCAGCTGGGAAGTTCCTCAGCTGGTGGGAGAAATTTCCCAGTTGGTGGGGAAAATTCCTCAGTGAGCAAGTTACAAAAAACATCAGGCCAGTGCAAACATTTCAGTGAACAGCGGGTTCATAGAAAAAGGGCAACATAAACATGAATCAAACTTAAATGAAGAGAACATGGCGGACACTCATCATGAGAGATGGTCTATTCGCACTTCAGAGGAAACCAAACACAGTATTAAGTGTTTTTCCCAGAGCAGTAAAAACGCTTCTGTTACTGAGCAGAGATTAGAACCACATCCAGCATACAGGACTGTTAGCGTTACCCACTGTGCTACGTCCACCAGGGAGCTGAGGGCTCCACACAGCCTGACTGAACATCATGTTGGGTTGTTCAGAATAACAGCATTACAGTGTGATGGTTTCCTAAAGAGATTATCAGAGCCTTATTGGTGGGATTTCTAGAGCTGCAGTGATGTGGGTCTTCATGACAGGTCAGAGTTACCGAGGTGAAATCTCCACAAGGGGTCAGTACTGCACCAGAGGGGGCGCAGTAGATTCTAGAGGGTGAAGTGTCCTGCACAGAGAGCTTAAACAAGAAAATTCCACAGTCATACTTATTCACTGATAGTAATTTTTATAAGGAGAGCAAAAGATTCTACACTCTCAGAAAAAGGTACTAAACTGTCACGGTTCCCCTCTTTTCACTGTGGTGGAACCTTTCAGTACCATTAGTTAGAGAACTTAATTTACCACAAACTAATGAAAAGATAAATATATAAGTTGTGACTCTACACTCCCCGTCTCGTCTCCAGGCTTGTTACTTTACTTTTTTGTTCTGTTTTAATACTTTAGGTTATGAAAAGGTTCCAGTACCATGACCCTGGGAGAACCTGACTTAAGGCACACAGTTTGACCTTCAAACCCCTCTTTATACCTGTGAGGGTACATTTACATCGTACCTTGATGACCTACAAACGTACCTGCACAGTAGCCTTTTTTGGACAACCTAGTTACTCCACTGCTACTACAACCTCCTCCTGAATGCTCACTGGCCTGTATTCATAAAGCTTCTCAGAGTAGGAGTTTTATCGGAAACCCTCAAATGCAGCTCCAGAGATTTCTAGTGAGAAGAACTGCCATCAGTGATGTCTGCAGGATTTGTCAGGTGCTGAAGGGCCGAAATGAATGGAGTTTATGTGGAAAATCGTAGTTTGTAAACATTTAATACTTTTATATAGAAAATACACTTGTTTTTTCAGCAAGGAGAAGAATCAAGCATTTCAACAATGCTGTTATAGTTTTTAGCACTTGTTAATTCCAGTTACAGGACTTTCTAACGATGCCTGATGTACGGTCATAACGTCTGTTACAGTAAACTGCTTTGGTCAGCCAATAAGCTGATCAGTTCACCAACCAATCAGCACTTAATACTAGCCAAAAATACTAACCAACCAGCACTCAGTAACAATAAAACTAACCAATCAGTGCTCAGTAGCAGTAATGCTAGCCAACCAGCACTCAGCAGCAGTAATGCTAACCAATCAGCACTCAGTAGCAGTAATACTAACCAATCAGCACTCAGTAACAATAAAACTAACCAATCAGCATACAGTAGCAGTAATGCTAGCCAACCAGCACTCAGCAGCAGTAATGCTAACCAATCAGCACTCAGTAGCAGTAATGCTAACCAATCAGCACTCAGTAACAATAAAACTAACCAATCAGCACTCAGTAGCAGTAATGCTAACCAATCAGCACTCAGTAGCAGTAATGCTAACCAATCAGCACTCAGTAGCAGTAATGCTAACCAATCAGCACTCAGTAGCAGTAATGCTAATCAATCAGTGTTTTGCTGTCATATTTTTGACATAATTAGAGAAACAGGAAGTGTCCAGGCTCCCCTTAAACTGGCTCTGATAGCGCCCCCTAGCTGGTGACTGTAGCTCATCTGCTGATGTACAGTTTGCGTTAATCGTCCTCTAGTCCCCTCATCGATGGTCAGTTTCTGACCACAGAGCTGCTCTTGTCTGGATATTTTTGGATGGACGGTCGACTCTCCACCCAGCAGTGTAGTAACTCCAGCAACACTGATACACTGTCTGATTCACTCGTACCAGCACCACACACTGCCACGTCAGAGTCGCCGTGCTGAGAATGGACCACCACCCAAATATATCCAGACAGCAGGGGTGCTGTGGTGGTCCTGTGGTGGTCTCTATCCGATGATGGTGGAGGGAGTAGAGGGGGGCTGATAAACTGTACAGACTACAGTCTGTAACTGTACACTTACAAAAAGCACCTGTATATCAGGTGTACCTGATAAAATGGCCGACTAGTGTAGCTACAAGGTAAACCCACCTACAAGTTTAGTGGAGATGTTTTAGTTTTACTTTGTATTTTTAGTTTTACTTTGTCATTTGATGAGTTGCTCGATTCTAATTAAGGTACAAAACTAAATGAACCTGTTATCTGAAATGATAAATTATATGGCAATATTTACATCTGAACTTGGAGAACTGGAGAATTTGGAGAACTGAATGTGGAATTCTGGAAATTTGGAGACGCCATTTTTGACTTTACAGGTTGCACGTTTTGTTTGTTTGCTCGTTTGTTATATTTTGCTCCTTTATCTTGTTATTAATCTTTCAAGTTACTTTCTTCAGAATATTTATCTTTTAACTCTTTTTTTTAATTAACCTTAACTTCTTTGGACGCTGTGGAACGAGCTCCGGACACTGAGCAGAGAGCTGCAGCAGTTGGATCAGCAGATCACGGCTCTTCTGAGCTCCACAAGCGGAAAACACGTTTGGAAGCAGCGTTTCGGGACGCATCGTACAGCATCGGCAGTTTTAGGACCAACATGTGACAGACTGGTGGTCATTCTGGTTGTAGCCAAACACACAGCAACAATAAACCAGGTGAAAATACTGTGGTGATGGGGCGCATCATAGGGTGCTGGCCAACCAGGAGCTGGCATGCAGGGAAGAGGCTCATGGGAGGCGCACACCCCTGGTATAAAAGGTACTGGTTATCGTTGGTTATGTTGTTGTCTGTTAGTTAAAGGGTGTGTGATGTGTTATAAGTGTTATTCTGTGTCGAGGATGTGTGTGTGTGTGTGTGTGTGTGTGTGTGTGTGTGTGTGTTGTGGGGGGCTGTCACCGGTAAAGTGTGTGGTTGGTGGTCACTTCCCCTGTGGGTTCAGCGTTATGTGCCCGTTTCTGCCCGTTGTTAATTAAAAAGCTGTTCTCAGATCAGAATCATGGCTTCAGATGAATATGCTTTCGACTGTCGCTACAACGCTTTGGCATACGATTATAAAACTCCTTAAGGAAAACTCAACAGAACTGGTCTCCATCCCATCTACGCTGGAATAATGTTGAAAAATGAATTGTTACGCAGACATGAGTTCTCCTGAACAGGTTTATAATAATCACTTCAGCTGCATTATCTGGCTATGTTATGTTATGTTGGCCCCCCCCCCTCTCCTGCACCCACCCCCCTTCATCTCAACACACAGCCACCATCAGACGGCTCTCCTGCTGACATACATCCCAGCACTGTTCTCCCTTACTCCAGCCTCACATTCACAACATCCCAGGTGAGAAGTGAGCTCAGGAGGATGAAGATCAGGAAGGCTGCAGGTCCCGATGCCATCAGCTCAAGGCTTCTCAAGACCTGTGCAAACGAGCTGTGTGACGTGGTCGGGTACATCTTTAACCTCAGCTTGAGGTTAGAGAAAGTCCCACAGCTGTGGAAAACATCCTGCATGGTGCCAGTGCCAAAGACCCCACACCCCAAAGACCTCAACAGCTATAGGCCGGTGGCGCTGACATCTCACCTGATGAAGACCCTGGAGAGACTGCTTCTTGTCCACCTGCGCCCCCTGGTGAGCTCTTCAATGGACCCACTGCAGTTTGCCTACCAACCTGGCATTGGAGTGGAGGATGCCATCCTCCACCTCCTACACAGCTCTCTCTCTCACCTGGAGAATGCTGGGAGCACTGTGAGAATCATGTTTTTTGATTTCTCCAGTGCTTTCAATACCATCAAACCCACACTGCTGAAGGACAAGCTGGAGTGCACGGGACCATCACCTCACCACCTGGATCCTGGACTACCTCACTAACCGACCACAATATGTGAGGACCCAGGGCTGTCAGTCGACACGGTGGTCTGCAGCACGGGGGCTCCACAGGGAACTGTCCTCGCTCCCTTTCTCTTCACCCTCTACACTGCGGACTTCAAGTACAGCTCTGCCAGTTGTCACCTGCAAAAGTTCTCTGACGACTCTGCTATCGTCGGCCTCATCACAGACGGAGATGACAGGGAGTACAGAGAACTGACGCAGGACTTTGTGGAATGGTGCCAGAGGAACTGCCTGCAGATCAACGCAGGAAAAACCAAGGAGCTGGTGGTGGACTTCCGCAAGTCCAAACATTCTCCTCCGGTGCCTGTGAACATCCAGGGAATGGACATTGAGATTGTGAAGTCCTATAAGTACCTGGGTGTTCACCTCAACAACAAGCTGGACTGGACTGACAACACAGCTGCCCTCTACAGAAAAGGCCAGAGCAGGCTACATCTCCTGAGGAGACTCAGGTCCTTTGGCGTGCAGGGGGCACTTCTCAGGAACTTCTTCGACGCTGTGGTGGCATCAGCCATTTTTTATGGAGTGGTGTGCTGGGGTAGCAGCATCTCCATTGCTGACAGGAAGAGACTGAGTAAGATCATCAGGAAGTCCAGCTCTGTCCTGGGATGTCCTCTTGACCCAGTGGAGGTGGTGGGGGACAGGAGAATGAGGACTAAGCTAACAAACATGCTGAAGAACCTGTCCCACCCCATGCACCGCTCTCTGACAGCGCTGAGCAGCTCCTTCAGTGCCCGGCTGCGGCACCCGCGGTGCGTGAAGGAGAGATACCGCAGGTCCTTCCTCCCAGCCGCTGTCAGACTCTATAACAGTCACGGCACTCAGTAGACAGTAGTTTACAATTACTTTCCATGTGCGAGAACTCTCAACATCACTGCCACAGCACTTTACTGTGTGCAACATCTCAACCCACCATGCGTAGTATATTCACTGCGGATCACTGTCAACATGTTTACCACCATTATGTGCAATTATGTCAAGTGCAAAATTTCTCCATTTATTACTGTTTATTTATTTGCTATTTTATTCACTGTGCAATACTCACTACAATACATACATTTCTATATTTCTAAATTTAAATTTAATACTTTGTATATTTTTCTTGTAATCTTTGTGCATATACATATATATCTTTATACTTTTATTGTTTATTCTATTTTATATATTGTTTGTATATTTCCTGCTGCTCTGGCTTCTGTGCTGCTGTAACACTGCAAATTTCCACGTTGTGGGATTAATAAAGGATTATCTTATCTTATCTTAGCCAAATTTACCAAACACAACGCCTGTAGTTTCTGATTGGAGAAATTGTGGCCAATCGTTTTAAACCAACGTGTTAACTTCGCACAGGAACAGCCTCTCAATTGATCAAGGCCATTTTCTCCAGTGCTATGAGCCAGTATTTTTCTGAACTGCTGATTGGCTGAGGGCAGTGCACTGAATTTGATAGAGGAGTTAGGAATCTATGCTGTAACTGGCGCCCAGTGACTCAGAGATCACGACCACAGCTCCTAGCTGCTGATAACTGGCTTTCATTTTTTTTCAACCCTCCAGTTTCACCGACATATACTGAAAACACTTCAATATATAGTAGAACAGTAATGTATAGTAAAAATTGTAATGTTTCCATATAGTTAATTCTCATCTTTTGCTTGCCAACAGGATGGCATCCCAGCACCCATAAATGGATGTAACATCTCTGAGCACTGCTCTATTAAATCATTCTAGATCAATGATTCTTAATGGTCCTGCTGGTTCATTAGTTAAGGAGTTGAATCAGGTGTGCTGGAGGAGGAGAAACACCAACATATGCAGGACTAGAACTGAGACACACTGCTTAAGATAACTGAATAGCTTACAAGCACATTATAATCTGTACTCACACACTGGAGGAGAGTGGAGACGACTGCCTTTAACAGCACAGCTGTAGTTGACCGCTTCACTGACCACAGGTACAGAGCAGGTGGCAGATTCACACTGAGATACAGGCTCTCCGTTCTTGTACCAGATGTAAGTGGGGTTGCTGGGCAGAGTGCAGGTGGAGTTACAGGTCAGTGTTACTGTCTGTCCCTCTGATGCTGTGGCTGCAGGACCTTCCACTTTCACCTGCAGGCCTTTATCAAAAACACCTGAAACACAATAAATTAATGATAGATAATTATATTATAAACTGTATAATCAGTGTCTCTCAGAGTGACTGAACATGAGTTCACTGTAATCCAGTGGAAGCTGCCAGTGAGATGATAACAGAGTGAGTGCAGGATGTTCAGGAGGTTCTGTTCTGTTCTGAGTGCAGTTTAAAGTGAGGTCTTACAGACAGCAGGAGAGCGGAGCTCCTCGTATCCTTTCACAGCGCAGGAGTAGCTGCCTGCATCCACAGTTCTGTCTCTCAGATTCAGTTCATTTCTGTTCTGGTTAAATACAGGCTGTCTGTTCTTGTACCAGATGTAAGTGGGGTTGGGCAGAGTGCAGGTGGAGCTACAGGTCAGCTTCTTTACTCCTCCATCTGTATCTGACACTGTAACCTTCAGATCTGCAGGTGATTTTAAACAAGGTTTAGTGTTATTTTCATCTGTAGATACTCTTACAGTTAACTACACTCACTGTATGTATCTAGTAGGGGTGTGTATGGATACTCGGTTAACTGTTCCAGGTGTCAGTATCTGAACACTGAAATCACTGTTGGGGTATTTGTTATGCTGCATCACGGAAAGTCAGGGAGGAAAAAATACAGGCTGACAATTTGTTGATAGATCATGAAAATACTCTAGTTGGCGTTATCAAGAACCAAAAACTTTAAACAGATATTTCTGTTTAAATTAATATGTTGGTACGTCAGCCGCTGAGAAAAAGCTGCACGTTGAAACCTATAAATCATGACTATCTACCACTGCACCAGTCAGCTCTAGCAGCAGCCTTCTCACTGCTTTTTTAGTCTGCTCAAACCAGTGTCAGTGACTCACAGTACCCTGTTTGTGTATTATGAGTATGATATGTTAAAATCCGCCAAAAGCCTTTTTTCTTCCTTTTTCCTTCCTGTGATTAAGCAAATATCCATTCATTCACTCTTACAGATACTGGAATATCAGAATTAGTCAGAATGCAGGTCTTTATTATCCAGAGTTACCTGTGACAGACAGAGTGACTCCAGGTCTGCCAGAGGATTTGCCGTCAGGATCATCAGTGTAGAATCTGAACCTGTATGTGTGAGCGTCACTCTCTCTCAGGTCAGTGATGGTCATTCTACAGTAGTTCAGGGTCTGGCTGTACTGCACTCTCCCCTTATACTGATCAGACTCTCCTACATCCACAGGCTCAACACCATCCTGCCTGAGACTTTCAATGAACCAGAATGATTTAGTCACTCTGAGTCCTTCAGGGTGTTTATAAGTGCAGGAGAAATTAACTGATGACCCTTTCAGAGCACAGACACGTTGAGGAGCGTAGTTCATACCCCACTGCTGATGAACCAGATCACCTGGAACACAGAGTCACAGAGTGTGTTTACATGCACTTAATAATCTGATAACTGCAGAAAATCAGACTGTGTCAGTAATCAGACTGTGTTCAGAGTGTTTTCATGCTCTTGGGTAATCAGATAATGGGGAAACTCTGGGTCTACATGAGTCAGGTAGTAAACAAATTTCTGCTTTGCAACCAACCAATAAACTCACAGAATAAGACGTGACGTAAACGTAACGTAAAACTCAAAGTCATGCTGCGGTTTTGTTAAAACATCCAGTAACTTTAGTGGAAAATAAGAACAAACAACATCTAGAAGATGAAGAACATTTAAATCCTCCATTTCAAGCATGTAGTCGTCGTTTTAGCATCGCTCCAAAAGTGCTGTGTCTTGCGGGCGCCGTGTTAAAAATGATGTATTTATCTCCTTATAACTGTTTTAAGTCCCACTCATCCTACTGTCTAACATTTTCAAAGAATGACACTCATTTAAAGCCCATCTAGAGGTGTAATTTAAGTACTTCCTGTCAGAAAAGCTGAGGGTAACAGCAGAGAGACACTGACAGTGAAAGACAGACACAGAGTTCATTAATTTAAATCTGTGAAATGTTTTCTGCACTTTTTCCGGATGCTAAAAATGAATAAGGCTGGCTTTAATACGGCAACTTTACAGTTACGCAAAGCAATTCAAAATAATTCTGCTCTTATGATATAAATCATCTGCAATGTGTTATTAGTAGGTTTACAGCATTTTAATGCCTCTGTATAATTTTTCCAGCTGTTACAGATGTTCTTTCTATTTCCTTCAGTGATTCTTTTCTGTGTATTTGAGATTTAATCTGTACTGTGTATGTTAAAGCTTTGAAAATTAATGTTTAAGTAGCCACTAACTTACAGCTGTACTTGGTGTCTCACTCATCCTGTCCTAGAAGCACTGCGAGTTCATCAGGAGCGTTTGTGTCTCCTCTTCTGTAATAAGCTGAAAGGAATCTGATCTCTGGGTAAAATTAGGGGCTTCAATAGAGGAGAAAATGAATCTAACTACTTATCATGAAAACAGCAGCTGAAGAAGAAGAAATGCTGGCACAAGCAGCTGATTTAACAACTGTTACCATTAACTGGCTAATTAAGCATCTGATGATCATTCAACATGATCACTTGATGTGATGTGTTATCAGCGTTTTGATTGGCCGTTTCATGAAACGTTTCACAAACGTTTAAAGCTGAATTTCAAGTGAGTTGTATGAGTATGATTTGTTCTTAACGTGGCAGACGTGCTACATTTTGCTGAACTGCAAATAAATGTCCAATATATTTTCTTTCAGTGTATTTAAAATATTAATGTATATAATAGTAGTTTGTATCTGAAACATTCTGGTGAAGTTCACATTCACCTGCTGTAGCCAACTTCAGCAAACATAACCTTTATGATTAATGATGCCTGTGGGAATAAACCTTTATAAAATGTTTATCTAGGTTTATGTCAGCTGTCATGTAGCCTTATGAACCTTGACCTACAGTGAAGTGTTTTGCTTTATTGAGTTTAACATAAAAATAAAATTTAAATTAAAAATAAAATAAAATCTTAAAAATAAATCAAATGTGCTATAACGTTTGCACAGACCACATTTTATGTTTTATTTTCAGCAATATGTTGAATTCAGTAAACGCAGTGAATGCAGGTTTTTTTTCTGGTTCTAAATTTCTTCTTGTACTTTTCTTCCGTGGTTTGATGCTGAGAGACAGACTGACTGACACTTACAGTGCTGATCTGGGCGGCTGTTGTCCTTCACCTCACAGGTGTATCTGTCCTGAATAGATGATCTGGTGGAGTCCAACCACAGTGAGGCACTAAATGAACATCCTAAGTGTTCTTTATTCCTGTTCCAGCTGTAGTAACAGTTTCCTCTGGGCCAGCAGGCGGGGCTACAGGTCAGTTTCACCACTTTCTGTCCTACAGTCTTACGATCCACCTTCGCCTGCAGGACTACACACACACACACACACACACACACACACACACACACACACAGTAATCATACACCATCAGCCCAATTATTATTATGTTAATGTGAAACAGCACTGTGTGCAGGTGAAGCTGATATCTGACGTTCTGACGGACAGAATGGAGACGGAGTCTGATAATTAATATCTAAAAGACGAGTGGAAAATATTCAGCTAATTGTACTTTGTTACTGTACTTAAGTATTATTTTGGAAGATCTGCACTTTAACCCAGTATTAATGAAATTAAATAATTTTTAATAAACACATACAACTAATTTCATATCAGTGTAACAAAGTTTTAGTACAAGCCAAAAAACCCATTTAATTTTAAAAATCTAAACATTTTATGACAACACATTTGATTTTTACTTTTATATACTTGAGTGTGTTTAAACGTTTATATTTTTGGCTTCAAATTTCCATTTTAACTGAGTAAGATTTTAACACAGTGTCTGTTCTGTCACTTAAGTACAGTTTCTACTGACTTTTTCCACCCA